>NW_015506444.1:169331-218945 GCF_001515645.1 Sinocyclocheilus grahami | reverse complement strand
GCTAAAGTAAGGAAACTTTGCTTCCTTTGATCCTGCTAACAAACGTTGGTTTTCATGAGACTCACCGGCGCATGCGCAACGCTGACCTCATACGTCATGATCCCGGAACTGCTTCTGTGTACAACGGTTGGCGCAAGCTATATTAAAGTGATTATTACATTTTGAATATGGATATTTTTCTTACAAAAACGCATCGATTGGCTACAGAAGGCCTTTGATCACCACCCCCCAGAGCCGTGTGAGACACTTTTTTTTATGGATGGGCGATTTTTATTTAATTTCTTTTGGACTGAAGCAATGCAACACCCGCTGAGTGGCATTAAACAGCTTGAAAGATCAAAGACAATTTTTAATATAACTCCGACTGGATTCGTCTGAAAGAAGAAAGTCATATACACCTAGGATGCCTCTGGGGTGAGTAAAACACAGCCTAATTTTCATTTTTGGGTGAACTAACCCTTTAATGTATGTTATTATTTGTTAAAATTGTTTAATTATAATACAGATGTATTGACGTAATCATATAACTCAGTAATTTTGTTAGATGTACTGTAGAAGATGTGCTTTGGGCCACTGGTGTGTGACGTAGGCTATGGATTTCACTGTATATGCTCTCTCTGAGCTGACCTATCGTTCAACACAAACTCCAGAGAACGGCAGCGAGCGAAAGGGAGGCTGATGATATATGCTGTATCCGCCATCCTCTCCTCTGCTGGGGTGCGTCTTGCAGGGCCATTTTCTTGGAGGTTAATAATTGAAAGGGTGCTGGTGGGTTGTTGGTAGGGTGTAGTTGTGCGTAGGCTGTAACCTTCGTGTGTGAGAGACCTCCCCTCTTTCACATGGGGGCCTTCCCTCCCCTCTTCAGGGCAGCTCGACGCTCCCGGAGCCCAGAAAATCTCGGTCTCCTTCCTCGCTCCGTCTCCAAGAAAGGCCAAATGCCGACCTTTTGCTATGAAAGCATGGCCTTTGCCATTTCTGGGATTGTTGTTTTTACCGTGCAAACTTTATGACTGTGAACACGACATAGCAAGAGCATGAGGGAGAACAGGTTGAGATGGATGGAAGCTGATACAACTGGGTGGATACTGAGTGTCAACACTGGGACTCGTTCCCTCGTGGGCTCTGGATCCTGTTTATTTTAGGCTGGACACCCTCTTTCATGTGTCTTGAAAGTCCGTGTTGCCTTTGGTGTCACGGGCTGGCTGACTGATTAGAGGCTTCTCTCTTTGAGGAGTACAACAGCAGAATGTCTCAATCTGTGAATCCCTTTGGGACGGTGCTGCAGGGACGTTGTAACCTCGAACTCGGCTCGGAGACAAGACAAGTCCTGTCAATAATATATACGTCCCCTTTCTACTTTCAGTAGGAATGTGAGTCACATGTTGTGGTGTGTGTATATAACAGAGTTCCTGTCATGTTAAGGGGCCAGAGCACCCTTTATTTCAATTCAGCCTTGAAAAAAAAAAAAAAAAAAAGACAAGCCAAGAATGAGCTAAATAAGATCTTGTTTTATATATATAAATATATATATATATATATAAGTTTTAATTGGATGAAAAACATGACTTTTGAACATTTTTTTAAACCGAGTTAGCTGTTTTTGCAAATAAACTCTTCATATATATATATATATATATATATATATATATTAAGATATGTTAATTAATAATTCATAAATGATGTTTTTGCCCGATATATTGGTACCATATCAGTTATCAGCTGGTATTAGAAATATTAAAATGTATTGTAAATATTTTGTTAAATAGTGCATGCTCATTTCCCTTATTTATACATTTAGATTATCTTGTTCATCCTGTAACACTCAATGTTATTTTAATATTATTTATATATTAATATTATATACTATAGTATTTACAAAATCAATGTTAATAGTTTTAGTTAGCAATAACAACACTGTTATCAGCTTATTAGTATTTTATTACATGAAAAACAATCAGCATGAACATTCTGTTAAACATCTGCTCCTTTTGTGTGCTGCACAAGGAATAAAAGTCACATGTTTGGAATGACATGAGAGTGATTAAATGACAGAATGTTCATTTTGGGCTGAACTGTCCCTTTAAGGTGCGTGTTTGTCTGAGGGGCAGTTTGGCGCTGTGGCCTGAAATGTCTCATGTGGCTGACATTGCTAAGGCCATGTGCCTGAACTCTGTTGCATTTGAGAGGGGAGGATACCTACGTACGCACACACACGCACACAATAGTCTCATGCTGAAGAGAAAGCAGGGAACGGGTGGGTTGAATGCTTATCGCAATCAGACACATGGACAGTGTGTGTGTGTGTGTGTGTGTGTGTATATGTTTGTCAGACCTTCACTGGTGTCAGTGCTGCTCCTCTTCTACAGCCCTGCTCTCCTCCAGCCAGCCAGCTCTCAAAAACAAACATGTTTTGGAAACAGCTCGCCATTGGCTGCCAGGAAGGCTGATCGGGTCTGACTGGTTCCTTAGCACTTCAGTATGATCTGATCCTGAGAGACGCCCGTGCTCAGATATATTTTAATGTGTGTTTGTTAATGTGTCTGAGGATCTCAGAAGGTTACGTCTCCATGTGTTTGCCCAAGCATGAAACAAATGACAGAGCCGTCATAGATATACCTATTAGCGTAATGGATTCCACAGCACTAGTACGGGGCCTCCCATATAATGTACGCAAAGAGCCACACAAGGAAGATATGACACAAACATTACTGTGTGTTCTGTCTTGGGTGTTTGTGTAATTTTGTATTCTTTATACAGTATATTTTCTCCAATGAAATGTGGGTTTTCTAGTCAACTGATTGGTCTTAAGGAACATAACATTTACATTTTAAAAGCTTTCCATCCATCCATTCTTCAAACCACTTAGTTAGTGACTGGTTTTAATCGACTAAGGATTTGATATTTTAGGGGTTTTCTCATTTTAAGTTCTTAGTTTTTAGGCAGAGCATGTTGTTGTCTGGATTTGACTCTTTAGGATTTGAGTCACATGACAGTAATATCCTAAACATCCTGGTTCTTTAAACAGATCTAGAATCTAGAAGCTTTCTTCTCCAGGTCATGACCCTTATCAATGGTGATTCCTCATGGGTGACTACTTAATAGATTTACACTTTGTAAAAAAAACAAAAATAATAATGCCATTTCACAATCATTGAATTTTTGGTGCAGCAATGAATTTTACTGATTTGAATACTTTTTAAAACGATTGATTAATAAAGCAGAGAAGTTGAGGAAAAGCCCAGAAGTTATTAAGAGACACAATAAATAAAATAATTTTATTATGATTTATCTATTATGATATCTCAACTGGAATGACTGCTTTAAAAAATTTATAAATAAATACATTTGCAGGACCAAAAATAGTTCCCCTGAAGAATCACCCATATGTATGTGTATTTATTCAGCTCTTTTGAAGGTAATTAAAGAACAACATGCAAAAGCCATTCTTTAGCTTTTATCATTTAATTTGTCTTCATATAAAGGTCATAAAGGGAATAAAAAATGATAGCCCATGCATAAACTCATTTATCATTTTATAGCCAAAACCAATTAATTGGCCTAGCCCGACTCTGATGGAGTCACGGATGACATTATTTTTAAACTTATTGTTGTGCACTCTCTGTGTGTGTGTACGTGTTCCTGTTTTGTTCTTTTGTTCTGTCCAAGCCTGTAATTCCATTCTTGCCTCCCCAGAAAATGTCAGCCCATTCAGTAATCAGATTACTCATAGTTTATGGCTTTTGCCGAGGTATTAATATGTTGTATATGTTGTTCACTTATCACTACCGTCAGTGGCTGGCAGGACTCCAGGCTTTGTTTATGGAGCTCTCAGCACCGCTGGTCTACAGAACATCATTTGTGACTCAAAGTCAACATGAAACTGTGTTCACAAACCATTTAACTCCTGTAATGTGATGTATGATGAATGAAAAAAGATGTAGAATAGGACTTGACGTTATTCATCAGGAATTGATTGGATTGTGTGTCTGTAATGTGATTTGAATGATGGGGTTTAAAACATAACTTGGTACCTTTGTAAAAAGGCTTCATGTCAGTTGAAAAGGAAAGATGAAAAATACCACACGGTATCAACCCCCCACCCCCCATGCACCTGTGAATAGTTAATATTAAGACCAGGAATGTAAATAATTTTGATTTCATGTTGACTTAAAGGGATAGTTCACCCAGAAAATATATATTTTTTCATAATTTGCTCTCATGTTGTTCAGAACCTGTACAGTGTTTCCCACAGACTTACAGTACACTCTATGTGTGGCAGCACTTCCCCTGGGGGAAATATATATGTATATAATGTAAATATAAAACGGCAGTAAGTGCAAATTCACTCTCTGCCAGCAGGAGGCGCTTCAAGAGCGGCAGAAACAGCGGTTTCCCCGGTAACGGCTGTAATCAAAGCAGCGCTGGGCACATGAACGCTACTTTATCAGGCATAATAGGAAAGATTAAATGAAAATTACATCAAAACTTTTCTGAAGACAATCGCTTCCCTTCAAAAAAGATGCTGTATGAATTTATTTCTTCTTTCTTTCTTTCTTTCTTTCTTTCTTTCTTTCTTTCTTCTGTTGAACACAAAAGAAGATATTCTCAAGAATGTTGGTTGCCAAACAGTTGCCGGTAGTCATTTACTTCTATGGAAGTCAGTGGCTACCAACAAATGTTTGGTTACCGACATTCTTCAAAAACCTTCTTTTGTGTTCAACAGAAAGAAAGTAACACATACAGGTTTGGAACAACATGAGGGAGAGTAAATGAAGATTTTTAATTTTTGGGTGAACTATCCCTTTAAAGGGATCATATTCTACACTTTTGTACAATTATTCATTAATTTTCCCCCCTTATCATGTTAGTCTTTTTTTGTATCAAAAACAGTCATACACTGAAAAAATAATTGGTGTAGAAACCATTTTCACATAGAAATGATTAATAAATTTGACAAACAATTACAAAGAAATTAAAGTAACGCATTGAATCAAACATTACATTTCAAAGTAGAAAAACTGATAGTATAATTTTTGTGAAACTTACTTTTATTTACAGTACAGCTTCGAAAAATCATTTTTTGTGTGTGTAATTTAGTTTTACGTGACTATTTTCCTTCTCTATGAGCATTAAGATTAAACAGGCTCTTTTTCTACTGTACCTTTAAGACTTCTCTATGTAAATAACCTCCATTATGATTGTCTAACGTCAATGTACCAACATAGTTCAATAAGACTAAATACTGAATTGGCGTTGTTAAGTAAACATGGATTAACATGATACTTGAATATGACTCTGAATGAATTGTTTTGAGTATTTAGTCAGAGTGGACAGGAGAATGTATTTTGTTGTTATGTAATCCTGTTTTCCATGATATGTTCCCTTAGTTCTTCCCATCATTCCATACAAGTTTGCGCCGTAGGGTTATAAAGGTCGACCACACACACACACACACACACACACACACTTTCTCCCCGGACTGTGATGTATTTGCAGGAAGAACCAGTCATAATGTATCCTGAAGAGCTGGCCTGTGAGGACTTTAGCTTATTAGTCGTGTCTGTTTATCTCTGGTATTCTCCAGAACCGTCATTTGTGTAAAGATTATACTTGACGGAAAACACAAACTGAACCAGCGAATGACAGATGTTCAGAATTCCAGAAAATCCCACAGTGTTGAAATAACACAAAAGAGCAAATGCTTTCATGAACCGCTGCTTTCTCTTTAAGGAGCACACAATGCTATATTCACTTTGATAACACTTGAATTCAAAATGAGCTCCTTTTGTTAATTTTGAGGCCGCTTTTAACTTGTTTTGTGGTTAAGAACAGTTGTTTTGTCAGGGTAGAGAATCTCTTTAGTCACTGGGGCGCCACATTTATCCGTGCTTTGAGCGCCACAACTGCAGGATGTTCTCTGCGTGTGCGTGTGTGTGTGTGTGTGTGTTGTCTGCTCTCAGTGTGTGAATCTTGTTTCATCTGTGCCTGGCTTGGCTTTGTGGTTAGACTCTGGCATGTTGCTCAGGTCTTGTTCTTTTGAAGTGCCAACAGTGCAGCAAAAACCTGCAAAACATACTTTCGCAAGAACCCCGGCACACATACACACCACGACAGATGACGAAATAACTCCTGGTTTGTTATTGTACCTCAGAGATTCCAATCAAGAGTGTCAAATAAAATAAACCAAACCTTTAACCCTCTGGGGTCTGAGGGTGTTTTGGGCCCTGGAGAAGTTTTGACATGTCCTGACATTTGTGCTTTTTTTCAGTTGCTAATAAACATTTTAATGACTAAGTTTAGTAGCACCATAATCAGCACAAACTGGGCTACAATAATATGTGAGCAGCATGTATGTATGTGATTGTGTTTTTGAGAAAACAACGTTTATGCGTGCTTAGTGAAAAACTAAAATTTTAAAGTCACTGAAATAAGGCCATAAAACACATACAGAACATTTGTTCACAGGACTATTGAGAACAGATCTTGAAGTCTAGAATTTTTTCATCAGAATGATGTGAAAATCATCTTGTTTACTCACTCACAGAAAACAATATATTGATTTAAATTTTCTAAGACACTTTTTGTGTAGAAAAGGAATATGCGAGGGGGCGTGAATGGTCATGTATAATGAGTGATTCACACCTGAGAAGACAAAGGCCTGCATAATGAGCTGCATAATGAGCTGTCAGGTGAGTGACTGAGAGGGAATTGCTACAAGAAATAATGAGGAAAAAGAAATGTATCTATTTTTTTGTTTGTAGTTTATTTAGAATATATATAACTATCACATCATTTTGGGAGTGTGTGCATCACATGGTCTTAGCTGTGGTCCAGGCTCTTGTGCGGGGCAGAAATCTCAGAGCCTGTGGAACATGTCAACGTCAGTCTCTGGTTTCCATGACCAAGTGGGCTGCTTATTTGCTTTGGCTCTCTTTGCAACAGGTTCTTTTGCACTGTTATTCTCACATCTGAAATAAAAAAGCAAGCATGCTGTTTACACAAACTACATTATTAACATTAACATAATTAAAGCATTATACATTTTTCTTGTCACTGTTTTATTAGTGGGGCTGGCGAATGCTAGTGGGAGGCTGCAGGAGTGTATCGATGTTGTGTTACTGTAATAGTCTGATAATAGGGCTGTGCAAGTTGCTTCTTATCGGGTGTTTGTCCTTAAACAGCCGTCGTCTACGTTTTAATGCTCTCGAAGTGGAGTCAGATTTAGTCAGCTGGTGCTGAAGCATTAAAGTGGCTACTGTGAGCTCCCTTCTACACTTCAAAAAGGGCATTATTTTAAGCCTGTTCTGTTGCTAATAATATTGCGGGGGAGTCCTTATTATTATGGTAGTAGTAATATTATTTTTTAGTATTGATTATTTTATTATTTTATTTTTATTGTATTTATTATACATTACTGATTTTTTTTTTTATATATATATATAAATATTAATTTTAGTTTACATTTTTATGTTTTTATTACTTTTAATAATTTTTATATGTATTACTATTCTTAGTAGCAGTAGTATTTGACTATTTATTATATATTATAATTTTATTTATTTATTTTACTTTTTGATATGTATTATTATTAGTATTAATAGTAGTAGTACTATTTAAATTGGTTATTGGTTATTTATTTATTATTTATTTATAATATTACAAACTGTTATGTGTCACTGACTGGAAGTAGTATAAGTTTATTGTTGATTTTTGTTATTTTTCTACTTACTGTTGAAACTGACTATTTATTTGTATTATTATTGGAAATAGTAGTATTAATGTAGCATTGCTTTTTATTTATTATTCTGTTTATATCTTTTTTTATGATATTTTTACTAAAGGTTATGTTTTACTGATGTTGTTAGTAGTAGTATTTTATTTGATTTAATATTTATTATTAAAATGTATTATTTATATTTATTTATAATTTTATTGATTATATTTTTCTAGCTGTTATATTTTGTTTTACTTAGTATTTTAATTTATTATTTTATCATTTTCATTAGATTTTTTTTTATTAAAATCTAAATATTAAACTTGTTGCTTTGAGAGAACTATGCAAAGAAATAATGAAGGTTCATTTCAGGTTTCTCTGAAGACACTTGGTAAACGCAGTTATCTTGCGCACTCACATGATGCTCTTTCCATTTGTCATCTATAGCCCCTTCTAAACATATGGCTTCCTCTATTCTCACACACAGCCTTGATAAGCAGTCACTAACAGGCTGGTTGGAGAGGTCACAAAGCCTGTGTGTGACAGTGTGTGATGTTTGTTTGTCTTCATCAGAACACATGTCAATGGCTTTAGCTGCTGTCTGCCCTGCTCAACTAACACCTCACTGAATATCACACAAACACCCCACTAATGGGTCACATTAGGGTGAACTTTGCACGTGTGCGTCCATGTTTCCGCTTCATTCTGTGCCATCCATATCCATTTCACCCAGAAGGGGCGTTTTATTGCTCAGAGCAGGTTACTCTTTCAGAGCTCAAGATTCCTGCTGGAGGTTTCAGATGTTTCTCCTGAATTTTTTTAGAAAACCTACAGTAAGAGTATAGAGTAGCACTATAAAATTAAGATTTTACTTAGAAATATATGAAATTATGGAAATTTCAGATTTTTGATTGAAATTGTTGGTATCTTGGAAAATATGTGCACAGTTTGAGATGTTGAGATCTGTATGGAAGCTTGTTGTGTCTGCCATGGGATAAAATCTAAATGCAATTGTGAGTTCCTCTCAGAATTCTGACTTTTTATCTCACAATTCCAAGTTTATATCTCACAATTCTGACTTTTTTTCTCAAAACTGTGAGAAATATAAGTCAGAATTCTGAGTTACATTTACATTTCTGAGTTAAAAAAAAAAAGTAAAAATTGTCAGATAAAAAGTTGCAATTGCCTTTTTTATTTTCATTCTGTGGCAGAATTGCACACTTCTGGGAAAAAAGTTGGATTTGAGAGATAAAATCTCTGGAATGCGAGAAAGTCTAAATGTTTTGCAATTCAAACTTTTTTCTCAAAATTTAAAAGAATTTAATTTTTTTTTTTTAGAATTGTGATATTTAAACTAATGTAAGATTTGCGGGATGGAAACTTAGAATTGTGAGAAAGAAAGAATACTGAGACTATATCTCACAATGCAGGCTTTTCCCCCTCAGAATTGTGATATTTAAACTCAGAATTGCAAGATGTAAAATTGGAATTGTGATACTCAAAATATTTTGGTATTCAGACACTTTTCTCGGAATTGTGACAATGTTAGAATTGCGATATTTAAACTAAGATTTGCAATATGTAAACTTATAATTGTGAGAAATAAAGAATACTGAGACTATATCTCGCAATTCAGACTTTTTTCCTCAGAATTGTGAGGGAAAAAAGGCAGAATTGCGAGATTTAAACTCAGAATGGCATGTAATCTCAGAATGTAAAATCAGAATTGTGAGAGTCAAAATCCTGAGTTTACAACTTGTAATTCTAACTAAAAAATGAGTAGCAATGACCTTTTTTTGTTTTGTTTCGTGGTGGAAACAGGCTTCCATAGATCTCTTCTGAAAATCTACGGGAGACCCATTTCACAAAAATCTCAGATGCATAAGACATAGCAAATAGTCAGTTTACACTCAGTTTAGTCTCAATGCTATCTTTTAGAGATCAGAATTGTGATTTTGTTTCCAAATGGGGCAGGTTTGTGCCAGGTGTAAGCGAGCAGCTTGCGTTCGCATGCACATATGCATGTGATTCACGAACTCCGTAATAGCACTCATCTAGTCAAACATTAGCGCTAAGTGGTAGTGCTTTATGTTGTGCTCGTGTGCATCTAGCTGTTACATTCCATAAATAGGTTTGGATGTGATCGCTAAATGAGGACTGGGTGGTCAATATCCTGCAGCATCTGCTGTTTGTGTGAGCGTCTCTCTCTCTCGCTGGAGGTCTCGTGGTTTGAGGAGATGAGCAAAACCAGTGAGCTCCACATGCAAACCAGCGAACACATCCAGGCCGAGAAATAAACAGCCTAAGAAATGCTCCTGTGAGCCGCGTGTCGCGTTTCCTGCTGGCACTCTTCCTATCTTCACACACTGCACGAAATGTGTGCTCCCAGCCTCTCAGAGGTCTCTGAAGTGCACTGGCCCTGCTCTGCTCTGGAGGTGAGAGATACACCGTGTCATGAATAGAGACAATAGCCAGAGGTTTCCTGCTCTCACTTTCCATGGAGCTACTGGGTTTCATTAGACGAGACTGAGAGAGAGAAGGGAGTGGATGCTAGTTAGATTTGGGAGTAAATAGATATTTGTATTTATTCATTTTATTTTAGTATGATACCGATATAATTTAAAATCAATATTTTATTCATATTTATTTATTTTTAAATCAACAAATAATTACTTAAATGTATTCATATTCAAATTATTGGTTAATTATACTTATTAATTTCATGTTCAAATTAATACTGAAATTAATACATTAATGGTTAATACTTCTTAATTTAAATTAATAATGTAAATTAATAATAATTTGAAAAATCCTTATTTACTAATATCCAAATATTTTATATTTTAAAAATATTTTAAAATTAGAGAAATTGTTAAAAAGTAGAATATTAGTGATAGATGGAATTATGATTTTTGCAGGGTGTATTACTTTAGTATTACCTATATATAATAGTATTTATTCATATTTTGAATGAGCTTTTTTGTTTTATTTTCAGTTTTAGTCATTTTTTTATGTGCTTTTCATTTTTATTACTTTGTGTGTGTATATCTATTTTTATACATGCATGCATATTATTATTATTATTATATTTAGCACTTTTAATACTTCAACTTTTATTTGTTTATTTCAAAGTTTAATTTTCTAAGTTTTTTAAGCGTATGTGTTTAGCATATTATTTATATATTATTTCAGCTTTATTTTATTTTTAAGTTGTAAACACGACCATGAAAAGAACAAAATTAATGAAAAAATACAGAATAGATAACTTGGGGTATGACTTTTCTCTTGGGCAAGTAAGCAATCACCTAGCAACCACCCATAACACCCTAGCAACCGCATAGCAAACATGCTAAAACCACTCAGAACACCATGTGCTTCTGAACTCGTTTGTCTTTATGTTTTGTCTGATTATTTATCTTAATTTATGTACATTGTTTTTCACAAGTTTCTGCTAATGTGAATATAAGTGTACAATTAATTATACCAGAAAAGTACACACACACACACACAGACAAACAATGTCTGAAGATAGGAGATGAAAGGAGAGCAAAAGAAGAAGTGATGTGCAGGGGGAGGTCAGCAGAGAGACTGTTTGATTGCAAGTTTGAACTCTCTTTAAATTGAATTACCACAGAGTGAGTTTGGTTAACAACACGTCTCTGTTCACAACCGCTTTGTGCAAAATTCAGAACTGAAGAATTGGCTCCCTTTCAATTATTGTATATAAATATATAAACTAAATGCAAACAAATGTTTTTATATCTGTCTGTCATTTGATCTATCTATCGTTCTATCTATCATTCTATCTATCTGTCTGTCATTCTATCGTTTGTTCATTCTGTCATTCTATCTATCGTTATTCATTCTATCTATTATTATAGCTATTCTATTGTTCTGTCGTTCCATCTGCCATTCTATCTATCTTTCTATCACTCAATCTATGGTTCTATAATGCTATCTATCATTCCATCTATCATTCTATCTCTTTCATTCGTACTAGTTATGTACCGTTTTATCATTTCATCTATCTGTCTATCTGTTTATCTGTCTGTCTGTCTGTCTGTATGTCTGTCTTAATCATGATATCATAATAGCGATTTACCGTTCTTTTGTTCCATCTATCATTTTATTCTTTTGCTCTATTCAAACTACTGGTTACTTTGAAACTACTTTCAAAGAAGGCTTTGTAAAGGCAACATTCAAGGTCTATCTTGACAAACTTAGCTTTTATAGTCAGATGAATGTCTATGAATTTCCGTTCATTTTAAATTAACGTCTTTACATTGAAATTGCAATTTTGCTGTTACTGTTTGCAACCTTAATTCAAAAGCAGAAACTGATTGTGAACTTAAAAGCCATTCTCACTTCACTTCTGAATGGCACACAGCCCTAACTCAAAGTCAAGTTAGGACATAGACGTCCAGTTTGGTTCCTGTCATGTGACGTGTTCAGAGCATAACATGGTGAGACATAGACTTTAAGGTACTCGATAAGACCGGATTGCATTAAAATGCCAAAAACAAACATAATGGAGCCATGATGAGTTACATAGAAGAGTTGTTGCACAGTGGTAATCTGAACGTGTCAGCTGCCCGCGAGACTAGATTACCACTCATGTCTGACGCAAAGAATTCCAGGGATGTTTCATCTGATCAGCCGTTGCCGCGGGAGATTTATTACTTTCCAGACTCCATCCCCACCTCCGCCAAACACACATACTCACATATACAGAGCCACTGACCACGTACAAATTATTTTTAGCGTAAAGACCTGGCAAAGAAAATCGTAATCCAAGGAGTGACATCTGGCCTAGTAGCTTATGGGATTAACATGGGCCCTTGCTCCTAATAGCAATAGCGGATGTTCCTCATTACTTGCTCCATCAACAAATTGCCAGAAAGGTCCTATTTATTTTCAGTTAATATACTGTATATCATTTTTTATATGGGTTCTGTGGTGAATAGATTATATATTTGGTATATTCAATATATTTGATATATTAAATGCAAAGATTATTGAAGCTGCAGTGCAAGTTGGTTTGGTTAAAGCTATAGATGATGAATAGTGCATATGTAATATAGATTAGAGGGGATTTATGGTATCAAGGCTATTGGATATACAGTGTATATGCAGTATAGATTGTATGGTCAGCGTCTTTAGATGCTCAATCAACTTTTAAAGCCCAAGAATCCCTGGACTTTAGAGCTAAAGCCAGATAAATACTGAAATCATTTAGTGGTGTAGTCAAATGTAACAGGTGGAAGGAGAAAAGAGAGTTTGAAAGAGAGTGAAAGAAAATGGAGAAGCAGGAAGGTAATTTTGAAACTGTAACTATCAGGAGTCATAACAATGATGAATTGTTCATGTAAAGCTTCCTCTGTATGTTTCCTGTCTTGGGAATTTTGTTGCATCAAGGAATTCCTCAAACCAAATGAGATTCATTATCTGCTTGTAAGATGAGACCACAAAGGAAAAAAAGTAATTATTCAAATAGAGATTTATTTTGTATGGAAAGCATCGAAGGAGATCCATTGTATATTTAACATCCTCAGGCGGAGAGGGATAGAGATTATTCTAGAAGGCTCTGGTTGTGCTGTCAAGCTAGACGATTAGTGAGAAATGTTGCTCTCCCTCTTGTCATTCCAAACCTTTTTGCTGTTATTTTTTCCATGGAACATAGAAGTTTTTACAATGACAGTTTATAGTAAACACTGTGGTACCAAAAAGGTCAAAAAGCATCATAAAAGGAGTTAATATGAGTCTTCTGAAGCCATATGATATCTCTGTGTGGGGAACAGTTTTAAATTTAAAGAGACAGTTCACCCAAAACTGAAAATTCTGTCACTGTTTACTCACCCTTGTCCAAAACAACATGAGACACCATTGATATTTTTTCAAAAGATTCACTTCAAAATATCTTCAGAAATAGTTATACATGTTTGAAACAACATGAGTGAGTAAATGACACAACTTTAGTCGTAGCAACTGTCCCTTTAAGTGGTTATTTGCTGAAAATCTATACTTTATTATTGCTCACAAATCTACTTTTATGATACTTTTATTGTGCTTTTTTGTCACTTTTGGAGCTTGAAAGATATATTCACAATGAACTATATATAAAAAAGCTGCATGTCGATTCTTCTTAATTTTCTTTTTATTTTCCACTTAAAATACAGGTTTCAAAATGACATTTTTCAGTTGAACTAATTCCAAATATTATATAACATTTAATATAATAGTACATAAATCACCTCTCATTGCATCCACTCATAATTCTTCATGTCAATCACTCAGGACTGAGAGAGAATGTGAGAACACGTTGAAGGTTTTAAAACACTGCATGCATATTTTTGTGTCCTAGAGATCACAAAGGATCTTAGATAGGCAGATTGTCATAATTGAGATGTTCTGCCACAGGAATGCAATAAAAAGAATCATGCATTACAGAAGCAGTTTAGGTGTGAACTGATATGCATGTGTGGCGAGAAACGCTGAAGGAGCCTGGTGCGCTAATTCAGGGCACTTTGGAGATTCTGTAAATAGTGCATTACAGCATGCTCTGCATGTAATCCTCTCAGTACTGTAATCATTATTTTGGCACTACAAACAGTGCCGTTCGTGAGGGCTATTTCTGGGCCGTTGTTTGCTTGGAGAAATGTTGTCTGTGCTGAAGCACAGAGAGTTCCTGCTCAGTTCTGCTTATGTTGTTTTGTTTTGAGGATCTGATGTTGAGATGTTATTCAGATGTTTCAGGTTCAAGCATTTTTCTATTTCAAATGCCTCTGGAAAAGTGATGTGCATCTCCCTGAGGTAAACGTTGCAATGTGTTGCATCCATGGGCTACATTTTTTTCTTTTAGGAAATTGCAATCATTCCTTGAGACTCACGCAAATGGCCCTAGGTTTGACATGGACTCTGCCTTCGTGGTGGTCCTCACATAGCTCATTGTTTTTACAGAAATCCTTGGGGGCCAGTAAAGAATCAATATTTTCTGTTCATGCATTAATATTGCATTTTGGGCCAGTTCAATTCAGATTTGCACTGTGCGGACAGTAGGAAAGTGACTTTTCTATTTGAGGAGGTCCCAAAAGGAGGTTTCTGGAACTTCTGGAAACATTTTTCAACAAATTTGTCAAGGTTAGACTCCAAAAAAGAGATTTTGCTAGATTTGCAACAGGAGCAGTCAAGCCATGAACGTTATAATACACATATAATACACATATGCAAAATACATATATTTTTCTCACCACATGGATTCAGTTTATGTAGAAATATTCATAAATATATAGGGTGAAATCAGTCCAGGTGTTGCCCCGAAGCTGACTCCGTCAGCTTTAGTTTCAAGTCTGAACACTGCTGAGCAATCAAAGAGAAAGTGTGCAAGGTATTTGTACAGCGGCTATTTTATAAGTTAGCATCTGGACTCTGACTCTATTAAACTGGCCTGCCATGACCTGTAGGATTTTTATTTAAAGCGTATACTCGAGTTTCAGTCCAAGTTTCACATTCCCTCTCTCGCTCTTCCTCAGGTATGGCCTCGCAAGTGCAAGTCTTCTCCCCTCACACTCTCCAGTCAAGTGCCTTCTTTAGCGTGAAGAAACTGAAGGTGGAGCAAAGTTGCAACTGGGATATGACAGGGTACGGCACGCACAGCAAGGTCTACAGTCAGAACAGCAAGCAGAGTGTCTCAGTCGCCCCAGTGGGCATCAACGTCACCAGTCTTCAGGTCTCCAACTCTTCCCTGTCCTGCGAACAGGCCCTCCTCTTCCCGGTTGGCTCGGGGCACATCGTAGTGGCCTCGGCTAGCAGCACGTCTGGGGTGGCTGGTCAACTGTTAGGCAGCACCAGGAGTAGTGGAAGCGGCAGCGGAGGCCACAACCTGACGCGCCGCAGCACCGTCAGTCTGCTGGACACGTACCAGCGATGCGGGCTTAAGCGGAAAAGCGAGGAGCTGGACAACAACAACGGCAGTGGAAGCAGCGTGCACGTGGTCGAGGAGCAGCAACTGCCCGCACCCATGATCCAGAACAACACGCAGAGCGGGGCCACCGTCGCGACTGCGACCGCCTCCACCACAGCCACGTCCAAGAACAGCGGCGCCAACAGCGAGGGTGACTACCAGCTCTTGCAGCACGAGGTGCTTTGCTCCATGACCAACACCTATGAGGTGCTGGAGTTCCTGGGTCGAGGGACGTTCGGGCAGGTGGTGAAGTGCTGGAAACGCGGCACCAGCGAGATCGTGGCCATCAAGATCCTCAAGAACCACCCTTCGTATGCGCGGCAGGGCCAGATCGAGGTGAGCATACTGGCACGGCTGAGCACGGAGAGCGCGGACGACTACAACTTTGTTCGAGCATACGAGTGCTTCCAGCACAAGAACCACACGTGCCTGGTCTTCGAGATGTTGGAGCAGAACCTGTACGACTTCCTCAAGCAAAACAAGTTCAGCCCGTTGCCGCTCAAGTACATCCGACCCATCCTGCAGCAGGTGGCCACTGCCCTCATGAAGCTCAAGAGCCTCGGACTGATCCACGCTGACTTGAAACCTGAGAACATCATGCTTGTAGACCCAGCCCGCCAACCCTACAGGGTCAAGGTCATTGACTTCGGCTCTGCTAGTCACGTCTCCAAAGCGGTGTGCTCTACCTATCTGCAGTCCAGATACTATAGGTAAGGCACTAATGTTGTCATGCCCTTTGTTGGAATTTGCTCCTCTTGTTCACTGTTAGTTTTTCAAGATTCCTGTACTTCCATAGTACTACCTTCTCTTCTTGCAGGTGTGTAGCATAAATACATTTGTGGATTAATTGCTTCCGCCATCTTGAAATTGTTCTGTACTTTGACATAGATGACAAAAAAAGGACTGAATTGTTTTTTAATTAGTCTTTTTGACTTGTTTTTCAGTAAAGTGTACTTGAGAAGCAACAATACATAAGGTATTAAGACTTGTTTTGTATCCTGGATAAGAGAGGATTTTGTCTTGTTACACTTTTCACGAAAGAGTTCACCAAAAAAAATTAAAATTCTGTCATTAATTACTCACCCTCATGTCGTTCCAAACCCGTAAGACCTTCATTCATCTTCGGAACACAAATTAAGATATTTTTGATTTCTGCAACAACACTTACCATATTATCACAGAAGATATACTGTATATCGTACAAATTGAGATATTTTTGATGAAATCCGAGAGCTTTCTGTCCCTGCATGGACATCAGTGCAACTGATACGTTCAAGACCCAGAAAGGTAGTAAGGACATTGTTAAAATAGTCTATGTGACATCAGTGCTTCAACCTTAATTTTATGAAGCTATGAGAATACTATTTGTGCTGTCTATGCAGGGTCAGAATGCTCTCGGATTTCATCAAAAATATCTATACAGTATATCTTCTGTGATAATATGGTAAGTGTTGTTGTAATGATGTGCGATCTGACATTATCAAGTAGGCTATATCTCCAAATCACACACAGAGTGCACACACGTTGATTTATTAGTCTATTAAAACTCAAAATTCCAGGCATTCTAAATTGTAGACGGCAAAAATGCTTCTATATGCTTTTTGTATGTATATAATTTAATATCGTTAACTTGATCAATATCACACGAAGAGTACCGTTTTTGCAGATATCAGCATGAACATATTTAATAATCATTTTATACAAATTCAGTAAAGCAATAAGTGACTTACATTTTAGACATAATCTTGCTTGTTTTTGCTCAATTTTGCCAACAAAAATAGATCCAGACAAAGATCACAGCACTGTTTTGCATCTCTGAGCAAAGGACGTGTTTACTTATTGAATGAATCAGCTTTTTGAATGAATCAGTTGAATAAATGATTCAGTGATTCACTCATTAACACAGTCAAATTCTTTGTTTCTGAATGAATGAGTCGTTTGAATGAATCGGTTGAATCTCAATGACTCACTCATTACCAGTCACTTGCTGTCACCTACTGGCGGTTTTAATTTCACATTTCGACTTTTTTTTAGTTTTAAAATAATTTCAAATAACAGTATTCAACGTTTTATATTAAAAACAAAACATTATTTATGCATCTGTAACTGCAGGTTAAATGCATCCATGTCCCCTCTGAGATAAGCCTACATTAAACTGTGTAAATACATCTAAATGCTATTTCAGATGCAGATTCCAGAAATGTTTTCTTATGTTGGAATGAAAGACACTAAGTACCGGATGAAGTGCTACTTATTCTTACCCAAACATGCAAAATGGAAGAAAGAGTTAAAACTGAACACAATCTTGCTACTCAAGCTGTGTATGAACATTATATATACAGTATATAATTTATTTGCTTATTTTCCATTTTGCATTTGCTTGTACTTTTACTTTCAATACTTAAGTACGTTTAAGATTTTTTAAAAATTATTTTCGTACTTAAGTTCAATAAATATCACATACTTTAAGACTTTTACTCAAGTAATATTCTAAACAGTGACTTCAACTTCTCCCAAAGTCATTTTCTGGTAAGATATCTGTACTTTTACTTGAGTATGGCTTTCAGGTACTTTATACACCACTGAGTGTTACTTGTCAAGTAATAGTATCTTTTACTATTTTACGATTTTTTTTATATTTTTCCTTAGAAACAAGACAAATACTCATTAAGAATAGGATTTTTTGCAGTGTGTAGGATGTATTAACATCAACTGTGAAAATGATTTACTCTGGCTTTGTTAAATAAGTAAAGTTTAACTCACAGAACTAAATTTGTGGTGTCTGTATCTAGGGTTGCAAAGGGGTGGAAAATTTCCGGAAACTTTCCAAAAATCCCTGGAATATTCCAAAAAATCCTGGAAAGTTTCCAAAATTTCTGGAATGTTTCCCAAATTTACTGGAAATTTTCCACCTTTTTGCAACCCTATCTGTATCACTCAGAGTGTCCTGTCTTGCAATTTCCCACCATTTTTATATTTACCTTTTAAAATCTGATGGCTCCCATGGCCTTATGGGATACCAACCGAGTCTACTTGTAAAAATATGTATATATATATATATCCTATTCTTAGTGAGTATTTTTTGTCTAAATTATAGTTATGCTGCTGTTTGCAAACTCTGTAGAAAGGAAATGTGAACATATTCAGTTTTTTTTCTTAGTGTTGTGTATGTTAAAAATCCCCAGAACTTCCTCAACACGTGCGTTTAGATGGATTCATAAAATTCAATGGCTTTCTGAGAACCTGCTTCCTTATCTTATTTAATGTGATAAAACACATGTTGAGTTCTGCTTTGAAGATTAAAATAGTACGTTTACTGTGTTTTACAGCATGGTACAGCTTCATTGTGGCAGTACCTGGGAGATATTTGCAGCTGTTCCATACTTTCCTCCTAGTACAAAAAGCTATATATTGTGCTTATAAAAAACAGCCTACAGAAATGCAGCATCAAGTTGACTGTAAACAGGGGGTCAGTTTAATTTCAGTTCACTTCTCTCCTACCAACCCGAATCCAGCGCACTCATCGCTACTTACCATCTCCCAAGGGATGAAGATATGGGGTCACCGTCAGTTCCCCGGCAATACTTCCCTGTAATCCACACCAGAGTGCCAACATTAGAAACAGATGCCTCACTTGAAAGCTGCTTATTTTAATTTTTTTTCCAGTCAAGTCTTTCATTTACCTATAGCCGTGTTTGGGTTTCACAAGCCAGATTGGGCTGTTTTGTGTAGACTAAGACCTAGTTCACACAGAAGCTTGCTCTGTTGGGTTACCTCGGGTAGGCTGAGGGTGGGTTAGGTTAGGCTAGGTGTATGACCACACAGCCACCCCAAGAGAAATCAAACACAGGGGAATGAGTCAGTCCAAGTGCTGCAAGATGCGTTACGTTTAGGATGCCACCGGCATCATTACTAAATGAGGGTAGATAGGCTATCATTTGAGTTTTGCAAATGCTTTGAGGCTTGAGTTGCAACTGGCCACTTGGTCATGTTTGGGAAATTGCTGAAGTGAGTGGAAACTATCAACAAGTATGTCGGCTGCTTGGTTCTTTTATCCAAGTTGTGCTGATGTAATCAGTTTGTATGTAGGAAAAGATCAAAATAGACCGAAAACTGCATGCTTTTGGCTCAAGGTCACTGTAAGTGAGTATTTAATTCATGTTCTGTCCCAGTTTGGTGGAGAAGATTTGCAGCAGGATCTGCATAAACATTTTTGCAAACTCTTAATCGCGCACTGATCGTCTTTAGATCAACAGTGAAAGAAATACATATGCTTAAGGAAAAGCAAGTATATTTCAACAGCTCATGTGCAGTAATTGAGTGTGCGTCCGTTTTTTGTCACTGAATTAAGATTGAGGTGATGAGTTAAGTGCAAAGAGTGGTACAGGAGCTGCTATTACTCTGAGTTTTGTGTCCTTTTTCTTGTGGTAGTCCACATAGAAGAAGATCCCCTAATTTCCTCCCAGCTGGAACGAAGAGGGGGGAAAAGCTGACAATGAACAGAGTCACATCAGCCATCAGCCTTGTACATCTGGAGTGAGAGAGAGCAAGAGAGAGAGAGAGAGAGAATAAGACATAACAAGCACTATTACTACTGTGCATATTTAATGTTAGGGATTTGTTCAAATCCTTAAACCTATAATTTGGTGCATAACTCATGCTGCACTATTTTATTTGATACGCTTGATATGATATGATTTTTAAATGATTACAAACTGCAAAAAAATCCTAGTATTTATGCCTTATTTGTCTATTAAATTAAAAATAAAGAAATAAAAATATTCAAAATAAGATAAATGCACGTACTAAGACTTGTTTTAGAGAATCTTTTTGCAGTGACAGATGCTTTGCACTGGTTTGAAGTAAAAATCTGCCAGTGCAGTAAGACAAAATACAGTATTAATGCGGTCTGTGAAAATGAGTCTTAATATCTTCTGCAGTGATACGCTTGATATGATATGATTTTTAAATGATTACAAACTGCAAAAAAATCCTAGTATTTATGCCTTATTTGTCTATTAAATTAAAAATAAAGAAATAAAAATATTCAAAATAAGATAAATGCACGTACTAAGACTTGTTTTAGAGAATGTATTTCATCTTTTTGCAGTGACAGATGCTTTGCACTGGTTTGAAGTAAAAATCTGCCAGTGCAGTAAGACAAAATACAGTATTAATGCGGTCTGTGAAAACACCCAGTTTGGTGGAGAAGATTTGCAGCAGGATCTGCATAAACATTTTTGCAAACTCTTAATCGCGCACTGATCGTCTTTAGATCAACAGTGAAAGAAATACATATGCTTAAGGAAAAGCAAGTGTATTTCAACTGCTCATGTGCAGTAATTGAGTGTGCGTCAGTTTTTTGTCACTGAATTAAGATTGAGGTGATGAGTTAAGTGCAAAGAGTGGTACAGGAGCTGCTATTACTCTGAGTTTTGTGTCCTTTTTCTTGTGGTAGTCCACATAGAAGAAGATCCCCTAATTTCCTCCCAGCTGGAACGAAGAGGGGGGAAAAGCTGACAATGAACAGAGTCACATCAGCCATCAGCCTTGTACATCTGGAGTGAGAGAGAGCAAGAGAGAGAGAGAGAGAGAATAAGACATAACAAGCACTATTACTACTGTGCATATTTAATGTTAGGGATTTGTTCAAATCCTTAAACCTATAATTTGGTGCATAACTCATGCTGCACTATTTTATTTGATACGCTTGATATGATATGATTTTTAAATGATTACAAACTGCAAAAAAATCCTAGTATTTATGCCTTATTTGTCTATTAAATTAAAAATAAAGAAATAAAAATATTCAAAATAAGATAAATGCACGTACTAAGACTTGTTTTAGAGAATCTTTTTGCAGTGACAGATGCTTTGCACTGGTTTGAAGTAAAAATCTGCCAGTGCAGTAAGACAAAATACAGTATTAATGCGGTCTGTGAAAATGAGTCTTAATATCTTCTGCAGTGTTGCTTCTCAAGTACATTTATTTTATTTTGAGGGTAATTATATATTTTACTGGAATAGCAAGTTTAAAAAAGACTAATTAAAAACTCATTAAGAAGTCATTTTTTGCATAACAAGCAGAACAAACTTCAAATTTACATCTAGTTGTAACAATGTGCAACTGCATAGCAATGACCCAAACCACCCTAGAACCAGCATAGCAATGCCCTAACAGTTTAGCATCATAGTTGTGATTTTTGCATCGGAAAGCACTGTTTCAGAAAGCATAAAAATCTTGTTTTAGTGATGCATTTAGTTCATGGATTGCAGATCTGTTGTAGGTGATCTATAAATATTATTGCATCGATATGTTGCATTTCTGTACTGAAAGCAACAAGATACCTCAATCAGACATCAGCCTACTGTTACCAACTGGCTCTCTCACCTCATTTTTCAGTAACAGGAGGACACACACGCAGAAATGTAGCCAGCAGCGCCCCACCTGTAGAGGCCTCCCACAGAGTTCTGTAGCCCTGGGAGAGGATCACACTGTTCTTGGAACGCTCTGACTGTTTAATACAGGCTTCTGTTGAAATGAGGGGCTTCTGTCTCTCATAGGGGAAAATCTTATAATGGGAAAGGAAGAGAAAGATTGTGGTTTTCTGAAAGGATCATGAGCAGACACTTTTCTAAATGTCTGATGCTAGCGAATCTGCACTGTGACAAGAATGCAACGTCGAGCTCCTTTCACACATCATTGTATCATTGTGTGTGTACTGTCAAAAATACTCCCTGCTGGGTTAAAGGTGAAGTGTGTGTATGCATTTTTCTGCATGTAAATGCTCTCTTCTATTTCTGTTTATAATCTTCGACTAATACTATAGAATATAAATAAGCCATGTTAAGTTTTATTACATGTGTAAATACTGGCTTAGCGATGTCTGATTCATGAACAAGTTGTTCTTTAGAGCTGGATCTTTGTATTGGAGAGAATCAGCGAATCACTGAACCAAGAACCTTTTGAGTCGGATCTTTGTTTTGAACCGGTTAAACCATTTCCTAAAAATGGTCTGGACTGGTCTAGACTTATTTAACCAGGGAATTGATTTACTGATCTGAGAACTAATTATTAAAAAATTAAAAATATATTTAATAACTGTAATATTTTAAAACATATTTCTTATCAGATTTCCTAATATTTAAACAAATATGTTTTATATTTATATATTCAGTTTACGTTTTAATTTTAGTTTAAACTTTAGTAATTTAGTAATTTTATTAGTTTTTATTTTTATTTAACTTAAATATATTAAAATAATTTTCGGTTTTATTTTTTAGTAAATTAAGTACTTAAGCTTAATCTTATTTTAAGTTAGTTGCCAGGGCAATGTTTTTTTTTATTCTTTTTAATTTTATTAATATTTAATTTAATTTTATTTTCATATTTTTTTTTATTGCATTTTTCATATATTTCAATTACCAAGAACAATTTTAATAGTTTTAATAATGACACTAGTACTAAATAAAGCTGTTAATTTCAAAATAAATAATCGTTGAAAAAGAAATGCTTCTTTTTTATATACTTTTAACCCATGGTGGCGTGATCTGGGGGCAGTAACCTATTTGTCCCACCAATGGAAGATGGAGTGAGTGTTCGTGACCTTTTTAAAAGGTCATTATTTTTGCAATTGCATTTGGTGATGCAGAAATTACACACTTCACCTTTAATGCATAACAAGGCCACAAGCCTTTCTAGAGAGGGAAAGAACAGTAATCACTCCTGCGTCTCTCAATCTGTCTGGATTTATTACATCTGGACTGCTGATGAGAACGGCTGAATCAGAAGAGATTAAAACCAGCTTGTTCTACCATTAAACCTCATGAAAAACTTGAGATTGAGAATTAAGGCTAACCTTTGCATCAAGGCTACCAAACGTTTCTGTCGTATGCAGGGGCTTTCAGCAGAACTGTTATATAAAGACATGCTCGCTCATGCATCTTCCATTCTGTTCCCTGCAGCTATTTGTTTTGGCAGTGCTTTTAAATCTGAGGGACAATTACCCGCGACCTTCGATAGGACAGGATGCACAAAATGTTCCCTTTGCATATTTTTAACTAAAGCCCCCGTTGGCCTTCCCCTCCTCCCATCTTTGCTTCCTAAAAGGCTCCTCTTAAGATGCCATCAGCTGTAAAAGTGATTGTGGAAGGCAGGGAGGACTCTCAGCAGGAAATTTCCAAAGTCTCAGCAGCTTGCCTATGGCTTTGGTGTCATTCTCCTACTGCAAACGCCCCGTGAAAGCTTCCACAAGCGGATGTCAGCACTGGCAACGCAGCCCCTATCAGCTGTTCTTCATATCTTTTTTGCCGCTGCTCAACACAAACCCACAGTCTGTCGCTTTTGCTGGTATTTGATCCGTTGTAGTGTATTGGATTTAAGAGCTCGTATTATGTAGATGTAGTGACTTTTCATGTGATTTTATAGATTTTTCACGACAAGTAAACAAAGCAATCCTAATTAAGGTAAACATTAGAAAGGCAATTAGCTGCATACACATGCTAGCCATGGAAAAAGCAGTCAGACTATGTGACTCATGCATTGCATGTGTTGGATTAGACATTTACAGCCTTATTAAAGTAGTAAACAGCAGTTTTACGCAGCTTAAGCGTGATCTTTCAGTCTGTTCTATGTCTTATTAAAGTCAACGTGAATTGCTGTTTGCAATGCATTTTAACTGAAAAAAGTAGTGTATTTCTAAGTGAAATGGAATATTTAAGAAAGAACATGTAGGGAAGGACTTTGATTTTATCCATTGTGAATTAATTGGATTGTGAAAAGTGGTTTTAGTAATTTTAGTACTTAAACCTAAGTACTTATCTTTTTTTCAAGTTTTTTTTTGTTTTTTTTTTGTTTTACCTTTTAATCTAATTTTAATATTTTATTTTAGCTTTATTTCAATTAGCAAAAACATTTTTAATAGTTTTATTTAACAGTTTAACACTAGTCCTAAAGAAACTTTGAAACTCCTCATTGAAACGCATTGTTAAAAAAAAACGATTTCTGGAAATGAGGCTTTGTGCTGCATGCTTTTTCAACACTGTTTTGTGACTCATGGCTCATAATTTAATCCGTTATGAATTATTGGGTTGCAAAAAGACAGCGTTACTTAACAGAATGTGAATTTGCTAACAATGTGTAAATGCTATAGCTATTTGGCTATCGGTTTAAATCAGTATGAAATTAAATGAAACTGAAAAATGTGAACAATTTTGTTGATCTTGTAATGTTTATTAAAATAATGTCGTAACTCGATATTTCATAAATTTTGTTCTTTTTCATTTCACTTGTACGTACATTACAATGCGGAAAAAAATCTGACGGTACTTCCGTTCGTTACAACTTGAAAATTGTTTTTCAAGATTACGAAGGCAAGCGTAATTTGTTTTTGGAGCAATGATGAATCATTGAATTAGAACATGTTTTTAGACCGTAAATAGTGTCAATTCTGATTTCACGTTGACGTTAAAATGAAAAAACATATTTTGTTTGTATGGTGTTTGGTATTTGTTTGCACATTTCACGCTCATTAGCTTTACCAAAACAGCATCTTAGATATATGTTTGCATATAGACATCATTCCATTGGTCTGAGACTGTTCCTAATACTCTGTTTATTCAGGTTACGTCAACTTGACACTCCTCACCCTAGTTGCGGTGCGGGCTAGCTAATGATGTAACAGGTAAATCAGGCTAGCTTACAGAGGACCAGATAAAGCAGATTACAGTCCTCTCCCAGTTGGGCCTTGTACCCCTTTTATCTTAAATGAAATAGGGATATATATCACGAACAGAATGTTCTCATTTAAGTATGAGATTTATGTAAAATCGCCGCCGTCAGCTGAGTGTTACATGGCTGCGGTTGGAACGAGGAGAGCAGATGCGTGGCACATGCTGTCATATGTGCAGCCCGTCTCTCGTTCTCATTCTCTACCTCCATCCACAACATCCCGCCCAACCCCTAGCTGTCGTCAGTTCTCAGCACTTTGAAGACTCTGCTGGGTTCGGCAGTGTGAGTCATAGCGGGTAGAGGTCACCAAGGAAGAGACAGCATGGCCACTCAGTGTGTCAGTCAATACTCTCCAGACATCAGAGCCTTAATATAGGAGGGCTCGAGGGGAAGAGAGCATGCTTTGCACATTTTTCTTAGATAGGCAGAAATTTAGCTCAAAGATGCACAGGATCCGGAGCTCATGACTTTGCTTACTTTAGAACGTCCAATGCGCTAATGGCCCGAGCTCGTAATCTGAGGGATCTCATCCAAGGATCTATTTATTTGGGCACATCGATAATAGAAGCACAGCTTGAATGTGCTATAATGCAGGAATCAGCTGGTATGCCTTTTACTGTCAGGTCTTAAAGTGCTGCATTGTGCAAAATGCAATGTGACCTCTTCTCTAGCAATAATGCCAATGATTTACCCACAAGACATAGCGTTTGGTGTCCTTCACTGGGCCAGATTCACAAAACATCTTAAAGTAAGGATAGCTTCAAATTTGTCTTAAATACTCATTTATAATTTACTCATATAAATACTCATTTATAATAATAAGTCATTTATTAATTTAATTTATTAGGCATTACAACACTATTGATAGTATGTATAATGCATAATAATACATAAAGTATGTATAATTAATATTTTACATTAGTAATCTTGCATTCTTGTACACTACTGTTCAATTTTGTAATTGATCAATTTTTATAATGTTTTTGAAAGAAGTCTCTAATGCCCACCAGGGCTGCTTTTAAAATAAACTAATAAATAAATAGTAAATTATTATTAAAATGTTAAATACTGTTACTAAATAACTATTTATTATATATGTAATTTTTTATTTATTTATTTTTAAATGTAATTTTTTCTGTCTTGGTAAAGCTGACTTTTCAGCAGCCATTACTCCAGGCTTCAATGTCACATGATCCTTCACAAATCACTCTAATATGCTCATTTGGATACATTTCTTAACATTTCTTATTTTCAGTCTCGAAAACAGTTGTGTTGCTTAATATTTTTTTTTGTGGAAACCGTGATACAGTTTCTTCAGGGTCCTTTAATAAAATAAAAGTTCAAAAGTACAGCATTTAATTGAAACTGAAATCTGTTTTTACCACTATAAATATCTTTACTGTCTCTTTTGATTAATTGAATGCATCCTTGCTGAATAAAAATGTGAATCTAGTAACTTAGTAACCACTAAGCAACCACTCAGAACATTCTATCATCATGGCTGTGACTAGCGGACCCCACACAGAACCAACAAAAAAGAAGACAAACCTGTATTATCAATCGGTTCATCTAAAGAACATCACGGGGAACATGATTCCTTTCTGGCACGAAACAATGCGCCTCAGTGTGAGCAGTCAGAACCTGCCTATCTTGTGTTTATAAATGAACTACCGTTCCAGGACATTTGCAGTGGCTTCGTGGCAGGCATTAAGAAGCGCTTTAATGAATGAGGTTGCCACTAGTTACTGTTCTCTCAAGCGAACGTAAGGCATCTTTTTATTCCGACGCCACTGAGCAGTGGGATTCGCTTACACAGAGCCTTGAATATGAGTTAGGCTGGCCTGTAGCAACCAAACTAGAGCTGTTTACCCATAATGCAACAAAAACAGACAACAGACATCACTGGGGCCTTTGATATGCTTTCCACAAGAGAATAAGGGTTTGTTTGTACTTCTCAGATAGAAGCTAATATAATAACTCTGAGGAGTTACAACACTTCTTTGACAAATGTCAACCGTGACATTTTCTTTGTTATTAAGATTACATTTTCCAGGGGTTTTCTTTTTTTTTCTTTTTTCTTTTTTCAACCAATGGACATCGAGGTGCATTGCATTGATGAAATTTTTTTTTTTTTTTTTCCTGTGGACCTCTTAAGAATTACTTTTATGAGATGTTCAACCTTTTGTGAAGATGAGTGACAGAAACGTAATAACCAGGCGCTCGTTTCATTTGCCTGTGGGCTACCCGCTTCATAGCGTCTTACTTTCTTCTCAGAGGAGCAAGAGACAAGTAGCTAATTAACTCCTGCTACTTGAGCATCTTAACACCTAGCCAAGTGATCAGAGTAATTTTAGCCAGCTAAAAAAAAACCTTCTATATCATTTTTGACAGATATTGGCACCTTTAGTCCATTTTAAGAGCTATGTTGTGGTCATTTTTACCAGTGTAACTATAATTTTAATCTTTTGTTGTTTTCCGATGCTAATTTATCATTGTGGCTAGTAGGATAGAAGGGCTAAAGGCACACTTTAAAGGAGACATAATATGCCCCTTTTTACAATATGTAATATAAGTCTCTGGTGTCCCCAGAATGTGTCTGTGAAATTTCAGCTGAAAATACTCCACAGATCATTTATTGTATCATTTTGAAAATGCCTATTTTGAGTGGAAGCAGAAACACGCTGTCTTTCGGGACTGTCTTTTTAAATGCAAATTAACTGCTGCTCCCCACCTTTAGACCCCTTTTCCAGAATAGAGCTGTGCCTTTACAGCTCGTACCTGCTAAAACATCTGCTGTCTTTTTACGCATTGCGTTGCATCGCGCCGCGTAAACATAAAACCATGTCTACATTTGTGATCGGAGAAATGACAAACAACAAGAGCTACTCTACACTGCCAAAAAACCTCGCGTTTGAGTCATCAGTGGCAAATTCTTTAAATATAAAAAACGAAGAGCCAACATTGTAGTCTACTCAACCAGGATCAGGAAACAGTCATTCATAAAATGTGCTGCACACAAATGAATATTTGGGTTGAAGTGTTCTGGAACAGTGTTGTAAATACAACTTAACCACTGATTTCTAGTCGTGTAATCTTTTGGAAAGCCAAACAAAGTAGTTTCGCTTTCACAATGAAACAGCATCACACGAGTGAGGAACGGCCAGAGGGCTAGAGTGAGCAGAGGCCGGTGGGCTTGAGAACGGTGCGGCCGGCGGATTCGACGAAGGAGCGTTTGGCGGGCTTGCGGCAACCACATGTTATGACCCCGGGCTGGACTCCACTTCGTCCACGGCAAACGACAGCGCGAAGGTGATGTATTTCCTCAGCGACCAGCACGGATCAGCTCCAGGCATGACAAAGCGGATATTGTCCTCTTTTGGAAGGCCAACCAAAGTAGTTTCGCTTTCACAACGAAACGCAGCACCTTCACAACATGGTGGCGCTCATAGTGTATTTTTTTTTTTTTATTAAACATTGATGAAGTTACACATTTTGTGGGAAAAGAAATCAAAAAGAAGGTTGTTTTGTTAAAAAAAAATCCTATAAATATATAATGTGGCGAGGGAGGCCTTCACACTCTGATTAAAAAGAAAAAGCCTCCAGTATTGATACAAATACTTTAGTAATTTGTGTAATATCTTAATACTTGTTCAAAACAATCACTTTAAAAAACATTTTACTATATTCTGTTTATTTTGATAACATAATTTAGTTTACTTTATTCAATAAATACACTGGCATTGAAATATGTTCGATTTAAAAATATTTTTTTTATTAAAAAAAAAACATTGTGAAGCTGCTTACACTGATTGATGGAAATCCCATAATATTTTAATATGACTTTACAGCAGTAATATTAAGTACTGAAAAAGTTGGTGTAGAAACAATTTTCACTAATACTAGTAAAGTATTACTACTTACTATTTCTAGTAAATTTCAATTAAATTACAAATAGCAACACATTAAAGTAGAAATACTATTCTCTACTAATATATATATGCAACATGCTCCAATAATATTTGTTTTATTTCTAACTTAGAAAAATCTTTTTTATATGATGTGATTGATACAATATATTTTTAATATTTTTTTTATACGATGGTTTAATTATAAATATGGTGGTAATCTCTAAGGTTGACACCCAACTTAATAAATAGTATGAACCATTTGAATCTTGAATGTCATGTCAACAAATGAAAAAGTCAGTAGCTATTTATTGGGGTATTTATTTGACCCCAACAGAAGGGCGCTTTTTTACCCCAAGTACCATACTTTTCCATATTCTTCCATTATTGAAAAACTTGATTTAATTACCTTGAACGCAACTGAAAATCATTAACAAGGCTTTTGTCTCAAAATATATCTGATCAGCCACATTGCACAGTAAAACATGGATGTTTAGAAAAGTGCTGAAACTAAGATCAAACGCTCTTTTTACCTTGATGTACCCTACATTTTGTTTCATAAAATTTGCAAGCTGTGGTCTTCCCTGCCCATTTTTATGCCATTTGCCAAGGTGTTTCCATCCGCTGTCACTTAAGAGACTTTTAGCAGCACACTGAACTGTAGCCTTCCACTCTATTATTACTCCATGTTGAGTACAGCATCGTTTGGTGACATTTAGCCTGTATTCTTCCCAGCCTAAATAAACCATAATCCTTCGCAAGTGTGGAGTTTGCACTCACAGGCCTATAAACCTTTCCATTTTCTGGTCTCTCACACAAATGTAATATTTAAAGATCCTGAACTCCACGTTCCTTCCTGGTTTATATGAATTGCTATGTAGTCGAGTGGTTCAGTGCACATGGTTAAGCATTCCAGTACTCTACTATGTTAATGACATAATGATGGTATTGCTTTATATTATCAGCTGAAATTGCATGTTTCCTGTGCTTGGGTTGCCACAGAAACAAGTTAAGTTTGGAGGGTCAGTGTCCAGCTTTGCTGTGGTGAGGTTTGGGCCGGGCATGGCTGGTTTATGGGCATTATGGGTTTTGTGAACATAAGTGGCCCCACTCCACCTCTCCGCTCTTTTCCAGCCCGGTCACAGCAAATGTCTGGCTTTCAGGCAGCCATGCAATTTCCCATGATCTGCACTGAACGAAACAGATGCATTTGTTTTCTCAATTGGAAGAATTTGCTAATATGCGTAAGAGGGTAAATATTTTGGCTAATTTACGCCAGGCCCGACCCAGCTTGTCCTGCCAGCTGAGGCCTTTTTTAACCCTGCTGCAGTGCCCTGCTCTCTCTTTTTCTCTGTTTTATACTCTTCTGTTCCATTCCGTTCAGTTCTTTCACATTGTGTTCTGCGTGGTTTGCTATAATCAATGCTGTTATTCACTGGTCTATCCTGTTCTAGTCTCTTCTCACTACATTTCTCACCATTCATCACTGACAGAGCTGTTGTTCAGTTGTATGTTATCAAACAATGATATTCTCCGCATTAGTTTTCACAGGTTGCAGTGCATGGGGTGCATTGTTAATCTCAGCAATTAAATTATTGACAAATGCTTGGTGACGAAGAGCCATTCGATTTCATTGATGATAAGGAGATGAGATGAAAACTTAAAGGGATAGTTCACACAAAAATGAAAATTCCTACATTAATTACTCACCCTCGTGTTGTTCTAAACCCATAAGACCAATTAAGATGAAATCCGAGAGCTTTCTGACCCTGCATAGACAGCAATGCAACTGACACGCTCAAGGCCCAGAAAGGTAGCAAGGACATCGTTAAAATAGTCCGTGACATCAGTGGTTCAACCGCAATGTTATGAAGCTACGAGAATACTTTTTGTGCACGCACGGAAGAGAATAAATTGTTGAATAAAGTCATTATTTTTGTAAATCTATTCTTGTAGCTTCTTAAAATTAACGTTGAACCACTGATGTCACATGGACTATTTTAACAATGTCTTTACAACTTTTCTGGGCCTTGAACAGTTGCATTGCTGTCTATGGCGGGTCAGAAAGCTCTCGGATTTCATCAAAAATATCTTAATTTGTGTTCCAAAGATGATCTTGTGGTCTTATGGGTTTGAAACGACATGAGGGTAAATAATTGTGTGAACTATCCCTTTAAGGATTATGATTATAATTTTTATAAACACATTTTTGACCAAAATATGATTTGAAATCATACTGAAAGATATCAACAATGCACCACAAGGGTTTGTAGAGAAAGAAGTTTTAAAAATGACTGTCTGAACATTATATATATATATATATATATATATATATATATATATAGACCTGTTTTTACACATTATTGTTAGTGTTATTTTTGTCAACTAAAATTTTATTTTCTGCCTTAATTGTCTAATTCAATCGAATTTGTATTATATTTAATTTTAACACTCTAAAACAATTAACCCTGAGTGTTCCTTTGAAAACATCAAGCATGAGATTCCACAAAGGTAATATTGTAAAACGCAGAGCTGTCAAATCTTTCTTGAGCTGAGGTTAATAAATAATGAAAGATGATTAAACATCTTTATGGCGTTTTACTATATCAGTATATCAAGTTCCAGTGGTTTGGGCCTGAGGTGTAATTTGTTTGGAAAAATTATTACTCATGTATCGAATCCTTGTTAATTATTAAAGGGGGTTAGCATTTTAAATGTACCGTGTGCAGTGAAGTTGATGTGGAATGCTTTCTTATCTTTGAATGGACCGTTTATGGAGGCCAAGCATACATTTCAGCTTGTTAAACAGGGTGCAGGTTTAACTTTAAGGGAGCATGTTAAGTTTCCACACTGGATGTCTGTAAAACATCACACTCTTGTTTTTTTCCCCTTGTATAAAAGGTTAATTCCTGGCCAAATGGTGTAAACTTTGTTTTTCTGCAGAGAACATTGCCTTTAGAGCCACAGAGAGCTGTGAGAATTGGGTACAGGTGTGTTTAGAAAAGGTCAAGACTTAAATAAAGTTTTGTGTGTTGGTCATTTGTGTGTTTTTTTGCGGGAAAGCGCCTGTAGACGTTGACAGGAAGCTTTATGTGCTTAATTTGATTCAAGCTGCACTGGATGATATTGTCTTGTTTGAGCTCATCTGACTGTCCTGTGCGTGCGCTGGAAACACTTGGCATGCCAAGACTGGTTATCAATGACAGAGGAACGCTGCGTCCCTCTCTGATATCATCATCCAAGCTTCCCTCAACACAATATTACCCTCATTAGGCTTAGAGAAGGGTGGCACAGGGATTGGAAGGACTTCACACGCATACAAACTCTTTAATTAGCTCATGTTTAGTATGTCTATCAGCAGACAGATGGTGGCACTTGTTGATGCGGAGTCATTGTTGCAATGCCTCTTTCAAAAGGCGTAATGGCCAAATTTCTTGAAATATTTACTATTTTTATTGACCTGTAAAGGATATGATTGAACCTCAGATCTGTCATTTCAAGGATGTGACCAAATATTGAAAATTGTGGGAGATGAGAGGCAAAATGTATAGAACAAGTCATATGAAAAAGCAAAGCTGATCTGAAAATTTGCATAGAATAACTGGTCCTAACTATATTAGTTTATGGACTATGGATTTTTCAAAATTAGAGTAATATTTATTATCTTTTGTGTTCTGAATGTGTAAATTTAACTCCATATTGTCATGAACTGACAGTCAGAAACTACATTCATTTAAGTCTCATACTAAGCCTTGTGTACAACATAGTGGATTCTTGGTTTTTGGTTCATTTAGGCTAGACTTCGACAAGACAAGAGTAATAAATTATGGTTCCGTGCATAAGGGGCGCTTCACACAGAATGCGTTTTCATTCCACTATGCTGCTTTTCCATTGTTTTGTTTATTTAGATATGCACTTAAACAACATTTTTGATCGGTCTTGCAACCTTTGCAGTGTTTTTGCATTTTTTTTTTGTCTCTTTTCACGCCTGTGTAAGAACAGTAGCCTACTTAAGTCAAGATTTGTTCCAAGTGAATCAGACTAATTAAAACTGATAACTTTATTATGAAATCGTTTTTGGAGTGTTATGAGTGTGATATTCTTTATCCACAATTCGATAAAAAGAAATGAATTTACATTTTAAACGCAGTATTGCTGTAGTTATATAGTCTATTTTTGCTCCACCAAACCAAAAATAGTTCCAAACAAAGCAACAGCAGAACCGTTTTGCATCTCTGAGCAACAAATTGTTTGGGTGATTCGTTGACTCACTCATAATGAATTAAATAGTTCCTGGATAAATCAGTGTTTCGAGGGCTATGGTTGATCGAATGATTCACTCATAAAGACTTGTTTAGTTTCTTAATGAATCAGTTGATTGAACGATTGATTCAGTGACTCGCTCGTAATGTTAAAAACATTAGCTGGTGACTTATCACCATGTAGCTTTACTGAAAAATACTGAAAAAATACTGAACATTTAGATAGTGATAATGACAGTCAGTTCATCTGAAATAACTCTGTTCTCAAAGACAATGTACTGTATATGGAGTATGGGTTATTGTTTACAGCAAAGATCTTCATAATCTTTTGTATTGCATGGATAATCCACTCCTGATTGCTTGAGTATGCTTTGGCCGATTTGTAGATCATTCACATAGATATACTGTATGTATAGATAAAACAATGCTTACATAAGCTGTCACATGCATAGTCTGTGTGCTTACATAAGCCATCCTGAATAATTCATGTCACTTCATTTAACTTCATGCCTGTGGCTACATCCTAAATCCAGTTACCCCATATACATTTGCTAACACTCGCTACCTGTTTCTATTTTTTTAAAAAGCTATATTTTGACTCAGTAATGCATTGTTAATAGAAGCAATGTTGAATTCTTCTCTGATCTCTGCTCTGGTTTTTTGGTGTTCTTTTGTAGTGGATTCTGCCACTGCCGCTGAAAGGGTGGCCTGATTAACCCTTCCTTCCCAGCATGCCCTGCTCTTTTCCTTGCAAATCACCGCCGGCCTCCCTGGGCTGCTTGCTTAAGTACTTTGGATTCATTAATGTGTAAAAGACTTGGGGAAAATGAAATTCTAAATGAAATGAATGTATGCATCACTAAGTCTCTCTATCTCTTTCACTCGCTCTAATTTTCTGCCATCAAGACACGGAGGGCATATTGATGAAGATTCTTTTGTTTCCTGACAAGAGCCAATGCCGTTGCTGTTGTGTAGGTGCTACAGACGTTGAGTGAGGAATATAGGTTTCAGAGTAGGAATGAACTCATGGTAGGGCTAATCTGTTGGAAACTTGAGCTTTTCTTTTCCCTAGCATCACAATTACTTTTGCTCATAACCGGGATTAGGGATTTGAGAACATTTTGCTACTCTTTATATGGGCCAATACCGCTTGTTTGAACGTGAATGATACCTTAGATATGTGGGCTATTACTGTTAACTAAAACTATTTAAAAAAAAATGTTTGGTAATTAAGTTAAAGCTGAAATAAAATTAAATATAAAGATTATATGAAAAACTTAAACTTAACAAAACTTTTTAATTGTAACTAACTAAAATAAGTTTAAGCACTAAAATTGCTACTGGAAATAAATAAAACTAAAATTAAAACTGAAAGAAAAATTTATCAAACATAAATAATAATATAAAAAAATTAAAGAACGTTTTTAAAATTAAAATACAAATGGAAAATGTAAAGAACATCTCATTCATCACATCACAGTGGAGTCAGCTGTCTTAACCGTGGCTTGTGTACTGCAAACACATACCAGCTTCATCACTGTGTCTGTCACGTGACTCTGTTCCCCTTTCGGGCTCTGTCTTTACATTTATTTTGAAAGATGAAGCTCGCGATTATGGTAAGGGGCGTTACATTTCCGACGAGTGCTTGCGGTGTTCGGCCAATCACAATGCACTGGGTCAGCTGGCCAATCAGAGCAGACTGTGCTTGTCGGAAAGAGGGACTTTGTAGAAAACTAAGCATTTGAGAGAGGCGGGGCATAGAGGACCTACAATAATGTACAGTATTTGAAAAATAATGTGTTTTTTGAACATTAAAGCATGTCAACATATGCTGTTACACCAAATACACAAAATAATGATCTTTAAAAAAGCATCATATGACCCCTTTAAGGAGAGACTTATTCAATATAGGGAGCTTTTTTTACTTTATCCAATAATTCACCACCTAGCAACCACCAAATTTATATATGTGTGTGTATATATAGATATATATATATACACACAGTGTTGGTCAGAATTATTGGCACCCTTGGTAAATATGATCAAAGAAGGCTGTGAAAATAAATCTGCATTGTTAATCATTTTGATCTTTTATTTAAAAAATTCACATAAATCTAACCTTTTCATTGGAGAATAAGAATTTAAAATGGGAGGAAATATCATTAGATTATTGTCCGGTTGGAAGATCCAAACATGGCCCATTATAATATTTCTGACAGAGTCAGTCACTTTTTGATTTTTTATCTGTTGATATTTGATAGAATCAATGATGCCATATGTCTAAACAGGATGTCCAGGACCTCCAGCAAAAATATAGGCCCACAACATAAAAAATACAGCAGTATATTTCATTGTACACATGGGGTACTTTTTATCCCTGTGTGCACCAAACCCATCTTGAGTGTTTGTTGCTAAAAAGCTCATTTTTTAGTTACATCTGACCATAGAAGCCAGTCCCATTTGTAGTTCCAGTCGTGTCTGATAACTGAATATGCTGGGGATTGTTTTTGGATGAGAGCATTTTCCTTTCTTTATTTTTTTTTCTTGACCAAACAACATGTGGTGTAGGTGCTGTTTGATTTAAAAAAGAAGTTTTTCTGACCCTGAGACTCTATTTTCTGCAGTTCTCCAGCTGTGGTCCTTTGAGAGTCTTTAGCCACTCAAACTCTCCTCCTTACCGTGCATTAGGACGATATAGACACACGTCCTCTTCCAGGCAGATTTGTAACATTTTCTGTTGATTGGAAATTCTTAATTATTGTCCTGATGGTGGAAATGGGAATTTTCACTGCTCTAGCTCTTTTCTTAAAGTCACTTTCTAATTTGTGAAGCTCAATTATCTTTTGCTGCACATCAGAAATATATTCTTTGGTTTTTCTCATTGTGATGGATGATTAAGCGAGTTTGGCCTTTGTTTTCCCTCCTATTTATATTCCTGTGAAACAGGAAGCCATGGCTGGATAATTTAATGTTCATAATCACCCTGGTGAATATGAATGGGAATATACTTCACAGATATTTTACTCATAAGAATTTCTAGGGGTACCAATAATTGTGTCCAACATGTATTTGAGAAAACATTTATGTCATAATGATATTTCCCCCCATTTCAATTTCTTATTCTCCAATGAAAGGTTAGATTTATGTGAATTTTTTAAATAAAAGATCAAAATGATTAACAATGCAGATTTATTTTCACAGCCTTCTTTGATCATATTTACCAAGGGTGCCAATAATTCTGACCTTGACTCTCTCTCTCTCTCTCTCTCTCTCTCTCTCTCTCTCTCAACGAAAAATGTTATGTATCTACAAATATTTATTATATATGTAAAAAATTATTCCTTTTCTCTTCATTTGTTCAGTTTAAGATGGTCTCTCTTATTCTTTGGCTCTCTCCTGTTCAGACTTAATCTGTGATGATAAATCTGTAGTCATATGCAGTTGACAGTTCTGTTGATATTTGTTAATAATTGCCTTCAGAACCTTTCTATTTAATGGCCCTGTTGTAATGACAATGGCCCTTAGGTGGATATATCTCTCAATTAGCTTAATAGTCATAATAGTCATACTGTCTAAAATATATTTTCTATCTCTGTCCTGCATCTGTTCAATAACAAGGTGCGCTGGATATCTCTACCTGCCAAAGCAAACATCAGCAGAAATACACACACACACACACACACACACACATTCTCCAAACCCTTAATACTGTGAGCTCATAGTGTAAAGCTTGAAAAGAAAGCGCAGGATGCTCTTGCCCGGCCCACCTCTCCACTGGCAGGGTTTGTGGCAGTTAGAGCTGGACACAAAACCCCCTCGACATCCTAACCATCGTGCATCATTCAGGGGGTCTCCATGGCAACGCAGACACAAAGGGATGGCCTGGAGAGGAGTAGCCAGTGAAGGGGGTGTGATTCGGAGGAGAGAGAGCTTATTGTCATCAGGCAAGCAGTAGATTATCTGGGGTCGGCCCAGCGAGAGGTACTCAGCTTAATGCCCTGCATCAGCCTATACTTTATATATATATATATATATATATATATATATTATATATATATATATATATATCCCTTGTGAGGAGTAGAAGGTCATGCTTATGGCTCATTATAGCAAGCAGGCTCTCTTTTTCCCTTATGAACTGCAGTGCAGGACCTATCTTTGCTTTTTTTTACCCTACTAGTCTACTTTAGAGACTCCGCTTTTTAAATTAGCCACACTCAGTGAGCGGCCATGGTTGATATTTTTACTTTTCAGAGTACTTAAAAGTTGCGTTTTTTCCTCTTTTAAGAACGGCGGCTCTTTACCTGAGCTAATTTTGTAGGGAATTTAGGAAGCAGTTTTGCTTCTTACAGCGTTATGATCCAAGAGCCGGACTGCCATTTAAGACACGTCTTTAACCTCTCAGCCCATCTCAAACACTTTTGCCTGCCTGTGACTGAGTATGTATTACTTCCCTTGCGCTCTCAGACCCAAATGATTCCAGCATTCACGCTACGACAAGCATCGATCATAAATTCTGCACACTTCCCACCAGCCCACTATTGACGGAAAGGGCAAATGACTCCCCATCTGTTTCCATGTTTGTCTTTCTATAGAAGCAATGACAAAATACGCTGCATTCCATGCGAGTCACATTTCCGTCCCGGGGCCTAAATTGTGAATCTCCAGTATAGCTATTCCTTATATAGTTTTCTTCTTGTATTTTTTATTGTGTGATTTATGGTGGGTACAGCTGCTAATTGTGTTAGCCAGGTGTATGATGAATAGTGCATTGTGGGAAGCACCTTAAGCACTCTTCTTGGATGAATAGCGAAACAGGAAGAAAAAAAAAACTCATATAGGTGAATGGAAATTGAATGCGAAAGGGCGATATGGGACGAGCCGCTGTGACCAAAGCAAATAATAGCAGCCCGACTGGGGCTGGCGGCGTTCAGCTCGATGACATTAAAGGATGAATCGAGTCCTCGCCTTGCAAAGACTCTGCAAATGCAAAAATGATGTATGTCGATACAATATTATATGGTCTGAAAACTGTAAAGTTAAAAACTCTGTTATCCAAACCCACTTTTAAGCTTTCAAAATCAAACATGCAAAAAAATAAGAAATCAGGAAGGGGGCCAACACTTTTTCACACCACTGTACATGTGAAAATATGATCTGACAAGAGACCCTCAGAGGGTTGATGTCAGGTGAAGGAGAAGTGCTGTTTATTTTCGCTTGAGCTGGTAAAGCACAACCCGGACTGTAATAACAGGGTAGATTTCACTAAACGCTGCTTCCACTGACACCACCGCTCACAGGAAACTAGCCCCTTCTCTAAACACTCTCATTTGCCTGGTGAAACCTTTTTTTATTATATATGAATATCATATCCTCAGGGACACACTGAGAGAGGGAAGGAATTTATTGTTTTTAAAGCACCGCTATTGGTCTATTGTGTGAATTATATGTGCAAGACAGAGCCATTCCTCTTTCTAATGTAACTGTTTGACCAAATGGAACGTTTCTGGAATATATGATGGACTTTTTCATCTGGACGTGATGTATCAGTGAAGACATCTCTGGTGTACTTGCAATATGATGCAATTGAAGCCTGAGAACCTGTAAATGGAAAAGTTGATGTCCACATTTTTTTTCTCTGTGATCTTTTTTGGCTTTATTGCATCTTTTATTTATGGAACGAGTGAAGAGTCAAGATGGAGGGAAGGAAGGAAGTGCCAGGTTTGAATCTGCATTGAGAACCAACGCTGAATGTGTAACAGCTATGCTCTTGGATTGTTACGATTTTATGTGATTTAATTTTAAGTTTTAATCCACAGAACTTTATGTAACCATGATATAGTGATGTAATTCTTGTGACTCAACAGAGATACAAATACATCTGTTCACATGCACACGTCATGAGCTTTTTACTTGGCAAAAGGCACTCTGAAATTTGTTTTAACTGCTTATGTCACTGTTTTTTCATCAAATTATAATGATTTAATTACTATTATTATTATTTTTATTTCAACTTATGCCCTAAACACTTTTAAGGGATAGTTCACCCAAACATTTACTTACACTCACGATCTTATTCCTTGTGAAGATGATATTTAAAAGATGATTAACAAATTTTAAAAAAATCTTAAAAATTAAAGTCAGTGGGGTTCAATTTTGTCTTGGACCAGACTTTAATTTTATTGACAAAAAACAGTCATTCAAAATATCTGTTACATGTTCCACAGAAAAAAGTCAGTCATATAGGTTTAGAACAACATTGATTTAGTTTAATTTTTTTTAAAGAAATGAATGCTTTCATTCAGCAAGGACACATTAAATTGATCAAACGTGACAGCAAAGACATTTATAATGTTATAAAAATCTCTATTTCAAATAAATGCTGTTCTTGTGAACGTTCTAATTATCAAAGAATTTTGGGAAATGTATCATGGTTTCTACAAAAATATTAAGCAGCACAATTGTTTTCAACATTGGTGGTAATAATAAGAAATGTTTCTTGAGCAGCAAATCATATTAGAATGATTTCTGAAGGATCATGTGACACTGAAGACTAGAGTAATGGCTTGAAAATATTGCTTTGCCATCACAGGAATAAATTCTATTTTAAAAAGGTTCACATAGAAAACATTTATTTTAAATTGTAGTAATATTTCACAATATTAATGTTTTGCTCTATTTAAATAAATGCAGCCTTGGTAAGCATATGAGACTTCCTTTGAACTTTTGAACTGTAATGTATATTATAAGATTTCTTGATATACTGTCATGTCTGACCACAGAGCGATTAATCAGTGGCTAATAATTACTCCATTCAAGCTGATGTGTTTCTATGCATTACTGCTCTGTTGAGACCTCCTCCAAACAAATTGCAGGCTGTGAAGCTGTAGTAATGTCCCTCAGCACTGACAGGAGGGAACACTCACTTCTGTGTGGAGACTTGAGAAATGATACGTCGACCATCAGTGCTTGAAATTTGTTCCGTCTGCTGGGTAGAGAAGACCGGTGCTGTGTGCAAAAGCTGTTACAAACTGTTCCTTTGAGTTTACTTCTCTAGTCAGTAACTTTTTCCACTAAAAAGTTTTACTCCTAAGGAACTGAATAGTACTTTTCCAAAATGTTCTAATTAATGTAGGCCTACACACACACACACACACACACAGGGAAATGGCCAGCCAACACACCTGTGAATATGTTCTACAATGGAATTTGTATCTGAAAACTTGTGTAATGCTTCATCCACACCACTAGTTGTCAGTATAAAGTGCAACAATACTGTCAGTTCAGCTAGTGAAACAAAAGCGTGATGTATTTATTTATTTATTTTTAATGCAAGAACTTTATTTAACAGTATAACGTTAACAAACATAAATGGTTTGGGACAGTTCTGAAAAAGTGAAACAAAAGCGTAATATTACATATGTGTTAAAATATTATGCAAGCATATTATACTATATTTACAAATAAAAATATGTAGCCTCGTTGTTGTACAATATTTCAGAGTATTATTTTGTTGTATTGTTTTTAATTCTTGACACTTTGTTGAAATTCGTAAGCCGCAACAGTCGAGTAAATGAATATGTTAGCAGACTTTACTATATGTATTCAAGATTATTTGTCTGTCATTGTACACTCCTAACGTTGATGAATGAGTAGATTAGAAGGGTGTGGGCACTAAACTGTAGACACGAATACTGTCACTCAACTAATGCGTTTTGGGATTCAAGTTGACAAGCATGGCCGACGTCACCCTTAGTTGACTGGTTCAAACTGTTCACTACCCATGAAGAAAAATGTGATGACGTCCTCACATTCATGTCAACTCCCTGAAGAAGGAATTTAATAAGTGGAATGTCAGTGAGACGTGGCCCATCTAACTGGGTTTTAACACTGTCTTTATCAGATTTCTTAAAGGTTTTTTTTTTCCTGTGTATGTTTTGCTGGACATACCATATTGGTCTTGGACTCTATACTGAGACCTATTGGTGTGGATGCATCATTGTTCATAAGCAAATTTTCAAGTTAACAGTGTGATTGTTGAATGTCATCAACATTTTGTTTCATGTCAGATAGGGTTCAATAATGAGGGTGTTATCAAGATAAAACTAGCAGTTTTTGGATGGTCATGGTGATCAAAACGGATGGGTGGGCGATACCGGTAGACACAATAAACCGTTAGAAATTTGTCAACTTGTAGAGATTTTGGACTATCATCTCCAATGAGCGGTTACACGCTCACAATGTCATCAACATTTTGTTTCATGTCAGATAGGGTTCAATAATGAGGGTGTTATCAAGATAAAACTAGCATGGTTTTTGGATGGTCATGGTGATCAAAACGGATGGGTGGGCGATACCGGTAGACACAATAAACCGTTAGAAATTTGTCAACTTGTAGAGATTTTGGACTATCATCTCCAATGAGCGGTTACACGCTCATGTAACATTGCTGTGCTACGTGGTCACAAAAACTTACCATTTGCACGCGTTTTTAAGCATTATTGTTTAAAAACAAGTGATTTTAAGCATTGAAACACAATCCGCAGCGAAGGAGAACTGATTTCAAACAGCTGAAGCCTGAAAGCAAACAGATGTGTAACAGTATATTGGATCCGGGCAGCTCTTAAAGTGACAGCAGTCTAATATTCCTGCAGTCCGTCATTAAGAGAACACTCCACTATTTTTGAAAATAAGCTCATTTTCCAACTCCCCTAGAGTTAAACAGTTGAGTTTTACCGTTTTCAAATCCATTCAGCCGATCTCCGGGTCTGGCGGTAGCACTTTTAGCTGTAGCTTAGCATAGATCATTGAATCTGATTAGACCGTTAGCATCTCGCTCAAAAATGACCAAAGAGTTTCTATATTTTTCCCATTTAAAACTTGACACTTCCGTAACAAAAGAGAGAAAATTACTGTGTTATTCCTATGTATGTCTACACTATCATGTATGTCTGCACTATGTTTGTACTTTCTTCTACACTGGAAGCTCCTGTCATCAAGTCAAATTCCTTGTGTGTGTAAACATACTTGGTAATAAAGCTCTTCTGATTCTGATTCTGAAAATATATCACTGCTCCTGGCTAAATCACTTTTGTAACTTTAATAAGAAGAAATATATATTTAATTTACACAGTGAAGAATATGCAGTGTTTTTATACATTTGATTACTTTATACAATGCATGTAGCATTTCAAATTTTTTTCTACTGTAGTTTGTTTGTCGTATTGCTTGTAATTAGTTTCTTATTCTTATTTAATTGCTAACTGTTGACTTGTCTTTAGTGAGCTCACTTTTTTTTTGGCTCATATTAGTTTTTTTGTGATATTGACACTGGTGACGAGAAATATGACACTTCTATAGTATCAAAAATTTTGATATCATAAAGACTTTATTTGAAGCAAAAATAACTATATTGTGATATCTTACAGTGAAATAAAATTACTAATAACATGATATAAGATTTTGGTCATATCGCCCAAACCCTGATGGCGAGCTGCCAAATACATTAATTTGAATGCATAATGCAACAACATTTTCTAAGCCTGATATGACTAAAGACGTGTGTTTTTGTGGTTATAAGGCTGCACGTTTTGGGGAATAAAAATTTGTGATTATTTGGAATAAAAGTGATTTTTTTAAGCTCTTTTTTAAAGCTTGCTGTTCTTTTTTAAAGGGCTGCACAATTTGGCCAAAACAAGATATCTTTTTTAAAACATTAACAATTAACACATTAATAATATATAATCAATTATGTATATTATGCAAATAAAAAAATTATAATTTTATAACTTAAAAATTAACTGTAAAATATTTTTTGTAGCTTTAAAATGATGTCTGTCTTAGCTAATTATTTTGGCAGAAAGTTGCAGTGAGATTACTCGTGCTGCCCTAAAACGTTGTATGTGTTTATTTTTCAGCAACATATTTGTCAGTAGACCTATTATTTCTGTAAGTGTACAAATTTTTAAAAGCTGTCATTTAGGCAGGAAATGTATTTCCAGCATTGCTTAGCTTGGGGAATAAGGGCCTTGTAGGTGTAACTGTTATGTTAATGAAGGTGTCACGATCATCTTTTGGGTCAGAGGTCGACATGCTAATAAGCCGCTGGATTCTTATGCCGTTTTCACACTCGCACACATTGCATGCACACCCACTCGCACACAATAACCACACCGCCCCGGGAACGTCCAGATTGTTGTTTTCCAGGCTCTGGCTGTTAAACTGAAATGTGCGATGCAACAAAGTGCTGATGTGTTTATTCTCTGTAATTAGAACATCCCACCAGTTCCAAGGAAAGAAAAAAAAATCAAAACTAATGTTTAATTTGCCTCTCCTGCTCAAAGGCAGGCCTTTGTTATTGCCACTGCAATTAACTTTATGCAGAGGCCTAGGCATTTCCTGTGATTGATGTAATTTGCATAGAACAAATCAGAATGAGAATCGAATCCCCACCACCCCCACGTGCACACAAACATGCATTTTTACATGACACCTCCATCAGTGGCCTAGCAACAGTCGCCAGACACGCCACCATGTTAGAATGGCATTGTGAGACGGATTTAGAGTGTCACTGGCAGCCTCTTAGGAGTCCTGTCCCCTGTGAGCCCCCCCTCCCACACCGTTACCACAGCGATGGGATTCCACAGTCGGCGCTGCTAATTGAACTGCTTGATTATTAGGCACGAATGGCAGAAATAGGCGGATGTGCACACATGTAATTAGACACATACACGCGGTCACACTCCGTTTGAGTCTGGTCTGATATTAACCGTCCTCAAGTTATACTGACCCGCACTGTCCACTGTAATAAACACATATAGTCAATGAGTGCTTGGTGGTCAGATTTAATGCAGTGCAGCGGTAATCGTCAGAACACATCCTCGGTTTGCTGTAGACATGCCGCCGGTGCCTAAGGAGGTTTTTTTGTGTTGCATGTGTGTGTGGCTTTTTTTAACAGGTGTGTTTGCGCCGGATGGTCCCGAGGGAAAGGAAGTGTAGAAGTGTGACTAGTCACATGACTCTCTTTGCAATTCAGTTAGGAAGGTGTCAAGAGATTTAGCCCAGAACTGCACTGCCAAAAAATAAATAAATACATAAATAAATAAATAAATCATCGCTACAGTTCTGTATTTGAAATGTAATTTGAAATGTACAGGCTGAATTGTAAAGAAACCATTCATTCATTCATTCATTCATTCATTTGTTGTCTGAACAATTAAAAAATCGAACTTAAAGAAACTTTATTTATTTATTTATTTGCAATATAAGTGATTAAAAGTCTACCTTAATGATTTTATTTATTTATTCATTTAATTAATTATATGTGCATTAAAATTCAATCACACACACACACACACACACACACACATATATAGTATATATATCATTTATTTGTTTTATTTATTTATTTTTAGTAAAATAATTTAACTTTTGACTTTTATTTTATATGCTGTATAGCCACCTTAAAGACTTGGGTACAAAAAGAGCTATTGAAAATTTTCACCATTGTTGTCCAAGAAAAAAGATCTAAAGATGAGTTCATTGAATACACCTTCATCTTATTGTGACAACATGCCCCGCTGTTGTACACTATATTGTATACTGCATTTGGGGTAAGTTGTCACAATGGAAGCAGCCATTAAAGAGCAACATTAAAATAATTTTTTGAACAGCTTTCCATGTTTCTGTCATTCTGAGCCTTATCTTCCCTTCCTCATGTTTCTTTCCTCTTTTTTTTTCTTTCTCTCGTCCACTCTCCTGCTGGAACGACGCCGCCAAGCTCCCGATCTATATTTCAAAGTGCAAGGAAAGGAATTCTGTAATGAGTTCCTCATCTCCCCCACTAGCCATGGAAGAAATGCTTTGTGAAACTAATTGAAACTGGCATCTGTGTGTTTGGGGGGAAGCTCTTTGGGGGTTGCATGAATATATTTTTTACAGCACACTTTCTTTTTTTTTTTTTTTACTGAAATCAGAAATGTACGTCTTCCTCAATTAGCTTGGAGTACTGTTAAAGATAGTATTAAAAGTTTTGCCAATTATAAAAATGTGGTATTTTAATCAAATTAACATTTAAACCAGGGTCAGACATTGAGGATGACTGGTAGTCAGATTAATGGTCAGCCGAGTGAGTTTTTAAGGGTTAATTCTTAAATTATTACACGTTTCCTCTGAACGCTGCATATGTTGTGACATCTTTAATTTAGATGAATGAATTGCCACAGATTTCCCATTTCATACCTGCCCTGACAAGATCTGAAATGTAAACATGTTTTTTCCCCTTCAGACTTTTCTTATAGCTGCAGTAACCAAACACACAGGCAAAAGTATTTGGCTACATGAGTTACGTGTGTGTTGGAGCTAGCAAACTGAAACTCCCACCCAATGCACAAACACACATTCTGAGAGTGTTTTATGTCTCTCAATTCATGCAGGCAGTGTGCAATGCACCAATGTTAGCAGACATGCTACATACTAAAGTGCATACCACAGCAGCGCAATGGAAATTTACAGTCAATAGAGGCTTGGAAAACTTTAACCACCTGTGTTTTTCCTTCAAGGCGAGTCATAGATTCAGGGTGATAAAAAAGGAATGGAGAGTAAGAAGATGGGGGGAAAACCCAATAAGGTCTCTAGACGGACTAGATTCTGAATGTAAGAGTACAGTCAAAATGAAATGAATAGTTTATTCAAAAATGAAAATGTACTGAAATATACTCACCTTCTTCAAGCATACTAAAGTGCATACCACAGCAGCGCAATGGAAATTTACAGTCAATAGAGGCTTGGAAAACTTTAACCACCTGTGTTTTTCCTTCAAGGTGAGTCATAGATTCAGGGTGATAAAAAAGAAATGGAGAGTAAGAAGATGGGGGGAAAACCCAATAAGGTCTCTAGACGGACTAGATTCTGAATGTAAGAGTACAGTCAAAATGAAATGAATAGTTTATTCAAAAATGAAAATGTACTGAAATATACTCACCTTCTTCAAGCCATTTAAGATGCAGATGAGTTAATTTGGAGAAATTTAGCATTACATCACTTGCTCACCTCTGCAGTGAATGGGTGCCGTCAGAATGAGAGTCTAAACCACTGATAAAAACACAAGTAATCCACACAACTCCAGTCCATCAATTAATATCTTGTGAAGTTAAAATCTGCCTGTTTGTAGCAAACAAATCCATCAAGGTGTTTTAACTTTAAAATGTACTCTTTTAACTTTTAAATGCATGATCCTGCTGTTATTGTGCACGTTTCAACAGTCTAATCACTTCACACAAAAATAAACGTTCTGTCATCTTTTACTCACCTTCATGTTGTTCTAAACCTGTATGACTTAAATATTTTGTCAGTGGAACACAAACGCAAAATCTCTTGATGGACCTTGAAAGCACATGGTAACCAGTCCACTTTCATTGCATGGCAAAGAGCAGTGTGAACATTCAGCTAAACGTCTTTTTTGTGTCTGTGGAAGAAAGAACACCATAAAGGTTTGGAATGATTTTTTTGTGTAAACGGTCCATTTCAGATGAAACGACAATTGCAGAAAAAAAGAGTTTAGTGTTGGAAAGCTGTATGAGGGGAATGCTGAAAAAAAGAGGAGGCGTAGATGTATTTGAGGAGGGTCACAGAGGTGTAGGGAATGGGGGATGGGTTCGGTGGATGTTATTTCATCTTATGTCACGCTGAGCAATCAATCGGAGTCATTATATGCTGCAGAGGGAGCCGGCCTGAGCTCAGATTGATAGCTGTGTAAATAATAGCACCTATGATTAGAATGGCCAGGCTGTCCAATTAAATAAGCAGGCGTTGAGTAGAGGGCATGCTGTGTGTGTGCTGTGGTCGTCTCCTGGAGGATACAGCTCTTATGATAGTTTCAGATAGGTTTAATCTTACTTCTGCACTCAATTGGTACAGTCGGGGTCCAAAATTAACTATCGCCAAGTGTCAAATGTGACAAATTGGCTTTGGAGAATTTATATAATGGAGTTGCTGCCCACTGACCTGTTCTTTTTATGAATTGCACCAAAGTACATGGTTTAAATGCAAGAACAATATTGACCCTTATTTTAAATCTGATATGAGTGGATAAAATTGCAGAGATAAAAACTGTGGACTAAAATTATGTATCGTATACACTTCCGTTCAGAGGTTTGGGGTCAGTAAGATTTTTACATAAAAATAGTGTATTGTGTATTATTATTGCCATTTAAAGTAACTGTTTTCTATTTAAAAATCATTTGAAATGTAATTTAGTCCTGTGATGCAAAGCTGAATATTCAGTATCATTAATCCCCTCTTTAACATCACATGATCCTTCAGAAATCATTCTGATATGCTGGTTTGGTGTATTATTATTATCAGTGTTAAAAACAGCTGTGCTGCTTAATATTTGTGGAAGCTGCGATTCCTTGATTGGCATTGCATTTATTTGAAATAAATAAATCATTTGTAATATTACAAGTGTTTCTATTGTCAGTTTTGATCATATGAATAAATATATATTTTTAATTTATTTTTTAACTGAATGTAAAAAAAATGTAAATCTAAATGTAACTTAGTAGTTTATGCATATTAAATGTTACAAATGAAAATGATGGCTGTATCACAAGTATGTATTATATGTTATATTATATATTTATATATCAAAGCCATCATTTTCAACATTAAACAGGCCTAAACTGAAAATGATCAGACTTCTTTTTTTGTTGTTTAAATAAAAAAAAAATTGCAGAACATGATCAATACTTTGACTTTTAATTTGCGTAAACTCATTTTGTGCATCATGCAAACCCATTATAAAAATCTGGCTTCAGCATTATTTAATGAAGTGAAATAATCCCAGATGACGTCTCTTATATCATTTTCTCTCTCAATGCTTTCTCTCTCATTGAATGAATGCTGTATGTTGAGCGTTTCTATTTGCTAACAGCAACCTTTCTTTTTTCATTTTGACACTTGCGCATTTATTGTCATGTTAAATACATAATATAATCACTAGTTTAAGTAAAACACTGTAGCATCTATAAGCAATTGTCACAGACACAATATTGGCACAATCTTCCTCAAGGACATGTACCGGTTGCTTTGATAAGAAACCATCTGCCAAGAACATAAATGTCATATCAAATGTAAAGCGTTGACTTGAACGCACTCATGCCCCACAGTAAAACTAACTCATGGGCAATATCATTTTCCCAGCACATACAGCATGACGTGATTTGTGAAAGACAGAGGCAAAGGGTCAACATGTGTGGCCTCCCTCTCCTATTGGTTTAGACTCACGCTCACACTATTAATGAGTATGTTTCATGACAGAGGCTTTCAGTAATAAAGGTAATATGATAATCGTGACTCCATACAGAGGGGAAAGAAAACTCACCCGATCCATCAGTGTTTTTATTCTATTGTCCATGACTAAGCTAGACTACAGCTGGCAGCTGGGAAAGGATCATAGAGAGAAATAGAGAGAGAGATGAGGGCAGAGAGGAAATGCAGCTGTGTTCTTGGCACCCCGCTCTGTCCTGGGGTATGAGACGGACCAACTCATTTCCTGTCTCTTGGCCAGGGCACCCTCGTCCACCACCCCGTTCTTCTTCATTTTTATTTCTCCTCTGCCCATATTCCCATCATTTCTGTCTCTGGTCTCTCCTTTTCTCTCTGTCTCTCTCATTCCTTCATGAGTGCTGGCTTATGTAATTATGTAACAGTGAAAAGGGTCGGTCACGTAGAAAATCTTTTTTTTTAATTTTTTTTTATCTGTTGGTCATTGTATACACATGGCAGATGGATTTGCAGCATCTTGTGCCATGTGTGGCACAGGATGCTTTTTAAGATTAAAAATAGCTCACCTTATGACTCGCCACACAGCAGATCAATGTCCGTTTTAAAATGACAGACCATTCGGATAAATCTGTGCAGGGCGGGATTAGATTCTCAAGTGCTAATTAACTCCATCTGTTTTTCACACAAGATTGTTTATATATATATATATATATATATATATATATATATATATATATATTTATCTATATATATATATA
>NW_015506444.1:153930-169270 GCF_001515645.1 Sinocyclocheilus grahami | reverse complement strand
TATATATACGCGCATACACACACACACACATTATATATATACACACACATGCATTTCAATTATATTTTTATATTTAAATGTATATACATTTTTTAATTCTTATATAATTTTTTTTTTTTACAAGAATGATATTACTATATTAGTGTCTCAAGTGTTTATATTTGCATCTCTATTTGTAATTTTGGTGCCTTCTGTCTACTTATGTGAAGGGCTATAAAAATGTTTAATATTTAAATTAAAAATAGAAAATCTCATATTTATATAATGTTTTAGTGATACTTTGTTTTATATTTTTATATTATTTAAATTGAATTAATATTTCTTATTTTTGTTTTATTTTACAGTATAATAGTAATATTATTATACTTGAATCTCAAGTTTTTATATTAGCAAATTCTGTTTTCTTCTGTCTACCTATATGAATGACTCCTAGATTATGCTCTCTTTTTTTTTCTTTTTTACTAAAAATACAAAATCTTATAAAATTTTTACATTTTGTAATATTTTTATATTATATTTTAATGATATTTTAATATTACGTTTTATTTATTTATGTTTTTCATATTATTATTATTATTATTTAAATGTTTATTGTTTTATTTTGCAATAAAATAGTAATATTACCATATAGGAATCTCAAGTGTTTATATGAGCAACTCTCATTATAATTCTTTTATCCTCCGTCTACTTTTTTTTTTTAAAAACTCAAGATTGCGTCCTGTGTGAACAGTCCTGAAGATTTGAACTTTACAGACTAAACTCCTTATCTTCCCAAGACTTTCATCGTTCTTTCCATCCATCTCACTCTCTCTGCTCAAGCATTTTCTGTCTGCTCCACCTGCCGCTGCCTCAGATCTCCTCGAATCTGGTGTCAGATGTGCAGTGTGTTGCAGCAAAGCACTCAGGAATCTCTTGGGATAGTTCAGAGCATGGCTCACTGTAATTAAGTTTGTCTTGCTTTGTCATATCTCTCAAGATTTGTGTGTGTTTGGGGTGTTGTCCTGACCTGGCTGGACTCTTTTGGTGTGTTTAGATAAGACGTCACACCCTTGTTCCTGGAACAGCTGGAAATACCACAAGTCATCTTTTGACTTATCCTCTCCGACCCTATCCTGTCGTCTGATTGGCTATGATCTGTGTGTTTATATGAGAGGTTATTTGTACTGAGATGTCTTTTTTAACTTTCACACTGGCTTTTTGTTGTTGTGCTTGTGTACTGTACGGTCACTCCAAATAAGGTAGCTGCAGGTATCAACACTTGCAGTGTAATACCTTTGATAATTTTTTCTAGACCTTTTACATTTTTAAGACCTGCATGTCATGTCAATCACTATGGGGGGTACATTTGACTGCAAAATGGATTGTTCATATCTATATCTATCTATCAATCTATCTATCTATCTATCTATCTATCTATCTATCTATCTATCTATCTATCTATCTATCTATCTATCTGTCTATCTGTCTATCTGTCTGTCTGTCTGTCTATCTGTCTGTCTGTCTGTCTGTCTGTCTGTCTGTCTGTCTGTGCTGAAAATGGAAAGTCTGTTTGTTTCAATATTTCAATAGATTTTAATATTAGATACATTTTTTTGTTCTTTTTTACTGATCTTTTTTTATTTTGTATTTTATATTGTATATTTATTTCACTTTATATTTGTTTTATTATTAATTTTTGTTTTGTTTTACAGTAAAAGTTAGATTTTCAGTTTTATCAAAAACAAAATAACTCATATTTTTATTTTCTTATTTTTGTTTAATATTTTATATTATTTTATATTCATATTGATATTTTATTATGTTTATTTAATATGATATACACATTTTTTACAAAAAATAGAAAATCTAATATATTCATATGTTCAAATATTATTTTTATTTTATATGATTTTGTTTATTTGTTTTGCAGTAAAAGTGACATGTTCTTTCATTTGACCAAAAACAGAATATTTTTTATTTTATTTTGTTTTGTTTTGTTTTGTTTTACAATAGTAATATTTCAATAGTAGTAAATCATTTTGATTTTTATTTAATTGTGCCATCCTAGACCTAACGCTGGAAATGTTAAAACAAACCAAAAACCCAGCAATGCAGGAAATGTAATTTAATACTTTTCGATGCTTTTTATTGACCCACAGATATAATATTAATGTTAGTTAATACCCATTTTCTCAGCTGTTTCCTGTAAGCCTTGACTAAATAAATAGCTAAAATAAAGCAGAGTATTTGTTCAAAGACTCCCTATTTGTTCCCTAGTGAAGTAAACCACCATTTGAGAACGTTCGCTTCCAAAGGTTAGTTGATCCAATTGTATGTTAGTTGATCCGACGCCCTCGTGTTTATAAGTTTATTTTAGTAAACTGAGCTCTCTTTGTCCAATGCATTTGAAAACGAGAGGTTACGCTCCACTGTAGACACAGCTGGTGCAGCAGTCGTTTTCAACACACGCCAGCTGACTTCCACGGAAGCGTCTACCTTGCGCTGTCGTCCCGGAGAGGCCACACTCCGCGAGTCTTTGTTATTGCACGTTTTGTCCGCGAGACGGATAGTTCCCCTAGGCCGTGGAGGTGTATGCATACAGAAGTGACACCTGGTTTGTTCTCTCCACAAATCTCTAAATTAGAGCTGTCACATGCCTGCCTGTATCACGTCATAGCTATGAGATTGCCTATGCAGGGCCCTTGTTTAGAATGATGGGTGATTTGTCAACGTTTTAATGCCTTTTCTTTATAGTCGCCATTCCCAGAGCGGGTCGGCATGTCTGGTTTGTCATTACTTGCTCAAGGACGGTTTGATGCCGTTATCAGTGCCATTAGAGTGATATTGGCTGCTTTATTCTGTCGTTTTTCTTCAATGTTTACCTGATAAACGAATCTGTCCAGGTGTTTAGTGCCCTGGAGTTTGAGAGCAAAAGCCAGTCACGTTACATGACTGCCTCACACACACACACACACACACACACACACACACACAGCAGGAGAGGGTGTGTCTGACCTGTGTATTATAATTCAAATTAACACTCATGAATTGAAAAGGAGCCTTTGCTAAGCCTTAAAAATGTTGCTGACCTATTTTAGCAACCGTTTCTGCCAGTTTTCTCATAGCATTTGCTCTTTGCTTATGTAAGTGCAGAATGTTTTGATAGCTTGTAACACTCCAAAGAAAAAGGAAAACTTGAAATCGCATCATATGACCCCTTTAAGTTAATTTAAGTATTTATAGACTGAGGCTAGTCATTGTAATGTTAATAGTAACCATTTAAATTATTTAAAGCATGACAAATGTTAACTGTTCAGTTAACAGTACAGCCATATTTCTATTTTTTATTTATTTTTATTTAATCATTAATTTTGTTTTGTTTTATAGTAAAAGTTAGATTTTCAATTTTATTGAAAGCAGAATATTTTTATTTTCATAACTCTGTATAATATTGTATATTATTTTATATTGATATTGATATTTTATTATTTTACCAAGAATAGAACATCTAATATAATCATATTTTTCAATATTATTTTTATTTATATTATATTTATATTACTTTAGTGATTTTTTTTAAATGGTAAAAGTTAGAATTTCTTTCATTTTTACCAAAAAAAGAATATACTTTTTTTTTTTCACTAAAATATTCATTATTGATCATAATTGAGCACCAAATCAGCATATTACAATGATTTCTGAAGGATCATGTGACACTGAAGGCTGGAGGCTGAACATTTATGTTTGCCATCACCGGAATAAATTACATTTGAAATATATAAACTTATTTAAAGAAAATGGTAGATAAAAATGAGTTGTAATGTCAAAATTAATTAATAGCAGCCTACATAAGCATAATATCAAATACACATTTACATCTGACTAAAAATGAGAGAGAAATCTCAAGTTCATTCCTACAGGACGTTCTGTAGCAACAGTAAGGGTATCAGTAAATTCTCAATATTTCCCCAAACCAAAAAGTGTCATGGGTTAGCCAGAGCAGTCATGTGTCAGCCAGACATCTTCTCTGCTGTAAACACTTCACGTTGTGAATATGGTTTTTAGTTTCTGTGTGCACGTACATGTGAGGTGGCCTGATGCATCTTGGCTTTATCCCCAAAGAGACAGATGTGCAAATGCATTGTGTGCATACACATTAATTTTCTCTCTCTCTCTCTCTCTCTCTCTCTCTCTCTCTCTCTCTGGCAGCTGTGCATAATCAAGATAATGCATCTGAAGCTCAGTGTATCTGGAACTGAGCTTGCTGTCTATTGCTGTTCATTATAACACAGTCCAAACAGTCTTCTTCATGTCTACATTCAGCTTGAATATATCTTTTTTATCTTGCCATTAATGTAAAGCATTAAATGAGGTTCTTCACCATCATTTGTTATAGATTTGAGGCAAGACATGCATCACTGTTATTATTTTTGAAAAATTCGTCGATTGAAAAATTGAAGAATTGTAACATATTTACATTTATTCATTTATCCATAGTAACACCCTGGAAACCACCCAGAGCAACTATAAATACACACTTAAAAACCGCTTTAAACACCTTAAGTACATAGCAACGCCCACAACTCGAGTATTTTAACATTTAATGTTCCATTGAATAATTGCGCCCCAGCCGGAGGAGGACAAAGGCTGATTCCACCCCCTTCTTTAATTGAGGTTAGATGAAACGAAAAGGAGTCGTTTAGTTCTGCGTATTGAGGAATGAAACAATGGGGTCTTGTTACCGAGAGGTGATGATACTCGACTGCGGGTCACGGTGGGTTGTATGGGGTGAAGTTAATCAGCTGTCAGAGAGAATGTTAATGAAGAGATCCCCCTCTGTTCTTCTCAGCCTGGAGAAAGACGCAAGGTCAGAGAGGCTGTTCACACTGATAGTATTATATATACATGTGAGACATGTTTGACTGATGAACAAATTCTTTTAAGCTGGTTCTTTTTAATGATATTGGTCAAAAATGTGTGGGTATTTATATATTAAACAACCATAAATGTATCTTAAAAGAAGCCCATACAACTGTTTATGTCTCTTATTCTCACCAAGGCTGCATTTACTTGATTGGAGTGAATACAAAACAAAGCAGTATCATATTGTGAAATATGATTGCAGTTTAAAAAGAAATGTTTTCTATTGGAATATTTATAGAAATTGAATTATTATTGTGATGGCAAAGCTGTCTTATTATTATATAAATGTTATCAATTGTGTTTTGCTGCTTAATATTTTTGTGGAAACTGCAATACCATTCGAATGAATGAATAAATAAATAAATACATTTTCAACAAGGACACTATAAATTGATGAAGAGTAGTAGTGAAGACATTATAATATTGCAAAATATTTCTATGTCATAAAATTGCTGTTATTTTGAACGTTCTATAATTGACAATAAATGAACCCCAAAATCAGCATATTATAATGATTTCTGAGTGCTGAAAATTCAGCTTTGCATCACATGAATAAATTACATTTTAAATTGCAATATTGATTTATTTTTTTTGAGTGAAAGAATGTTCAGCTGTGGGCGGGTCTTAATTATATTGAGCAGGATTTGATTGGATCATGAAAGGTAGCAGGTAACAGTAGCAGGTGGTTGGAGGAGATTGGATGATCTATGAAGACAAATATTTTTCCTACAAAATGATATGTACTGATTGTTTGAGCACAGTAAGAATGGGTATAAATAAAGTAAACAATGTCCTTTTTTATGTATTTATGTATTTTACTCAAAAACAAAATGAATGCATTTGAATAGCTAGAATGAAACAGACATGTCCCTGTTTGTAGCGTGGGTGCTTTGCGTTCTGGTCTTTTTTTACGCATTTTCCCGGCGTATGGCAGCAAGATCTTCCATTCCATTTTTATTATTAATTACAATCCCTCTTATCACCCCCATGTGTGTGAGGGGGAGAGAGATAGCACGAGATATTGTGTTTGTGTGAAGGCAGAAGAATGCAGCATGGCTAATTGCGTTTGGCCGTTTGTGGTGTAACGTATCTGCAGGCAGATGAAGTGCTCAGTCCTGAGGAGCACAATAAACACAAACACACAGCCTGTCTCTCTCTCTTTCATTCCCCGCTGCTGCCTGTCTGTCTGACTCTCCCGGTCTCTGTCTTTGTGGAGAGCAGAGTTTTCTATCTGACACAGAGGATAAGGGAGAATTTATACATTTAAAAACAACTGTGGCTTTTTGGCCTTGCATTTTCTTAAATGTTTCTTTAAGTTTTGTGTGTGTGTTTTTAAGTCGAAATAAAGTCTCAAATGATTGTGGCTAAAATTAGCCCAGTAATACAAACTAAGTACAAAATACAAATATATGCTATTTTCAGCATACTATGATTTGAGATGCACCAGTCCTAATTTTTGCATACAGTAGGATGGATAATATGTTAATTTTGGATTCTGACACAGTCACAGGACATCTGTTCTCAAGAAGCACAACTTGGACACACAATATCTGTCCTGCACAATCAGATTAGACGTGTGGAGGTGTGACTGCTGGACTGTAGAGGAGGTGGAAGATAGATAAGAGACAGATGGAGGTGTGATGGAGGGGGTGGCACATTACTGATTTATCTGGTCAGTGTAGGTGAGCGTCTCAGAAGCAAGAGAAGAAATAACAGCCTGGTGTTTCCCAGAGGCAGTGGGCTGAGACGGAGGCTGTGGGGGAGAGCGTGGCGTGTGTGGGCTCAGAACTGCAGCCACAGGCAGAAACACCTTTCAGATGACTCCATGTGTTCTGCTGCTCGTGATAGCACTCTGCTTTAGAGCAGAAGGGGTTTGTGCTAGTGATAGACAGACATATATCAGCCAGGCCCATTAAATGGCCTATATTTTGCCACTTTTGGCTGATAATCATACTGTTTGGCTGAGTATCATAAGTGGCCATGCCATATTATTTTTTTAGCCTTGTGAATGGATAAAGAACAATTTCTGTTTTTTTATTTTTTGGGGGAAAAGCTGATTCTGATGCCTAGGACAGGCTGGCCAATGACTAGTACAGTTATAACGGCTCATTTGCTATTATTACATTGAAATATATGCTGTCATAGTTAATATACATAGTTAATCATGATTAATCATAGAAAACTGTAAGTTTAGGGTTGACAAGATTAATGTTTCTGAATGTCTTTTATGTTCACCATATATATATTTTTTTATTTACATTTTTTTATTTTTTTTGTGGAAACTGACTTTTTTTTTTTTTTTTGATAAAGTTCGAAAGAAAGATAGCGCTATAAATGACATTCTCTTTTGATCAAATTAATATGTGCTTGCTGAATAAAAGTTTTTTTTTTCAGAAAAAAATCTTACTGACAAATCTTTATTTATTTATTTAATTATTTTATTTTTAAAGGGGTCATGTGATGTTGCTAAAAAGAACATTATTTTGTGTATTTGGTGTAATGAAATGTGTTTATGCTGTTTAAAGTAAAAAAAAAACATTATTTTCCACATACTGTACATTATTGTTTCTCCTCTAGAGAGAGAGTTGAGGGCTCAAGGCTGATGCAGCACCCTGCGGGCTCATACAGATGGAAGAGGGGGCTGGGGTCACTCAGGTGGGAGGCAACTCTCTCATTCCCCCTCTCTCGATTTCAGTTTTCAATTTCAAAATTACACACAGTATTTCTGAAGAATCAATAAAAGAAGCAAGAACTATGACATTTAGTATTTAATATAAGAAAAAAATGGAAAATAATATAATAAAATTAAATAAAATATGTGAGTTTTTTTTCCATTTTCAGACTACATTTTGGCTACTTGATGGTTATTTGTTTTATTTAATCTAATAAATAATACATTAATTTAAAAATATATATATTTATTATAATAAAGAATATAATCAAGTATTTATATTAAACAAATAAATGTTTATGTAAAAATGAAATCACATACAATAATAAAATAATAGGAGGATGGTTATGTTTTGATTTATTTAAAAATATATATTTTATTATATTTATTATTATATTAAACGTAATTGATCAAGTTGTCAAAATGCAATTTTAAAATGTGATTCTACTATTGTTTATTTTTTAAATAAACATTTATTTTTTATTTGAGTAACTGTATTATATTATATAGATATTTATATAATATAATGAATAATTTTTATATAAATATTATATATGTATGTGTGTGTGTGTATGTGTGTGTATAAACATTTGTATTATATTATTGTATTTTTATTATATTTAATATAATTTAAATTATAACAGAATTAATATAATAAAATAAATGTTTATTATAAATCAAGATGTAATAATTAAAATAATAATTAAAAATAAAATTTTAATAAAATAATGAAATTAAATGAAATAAAATAAAATATGTATCTCCTGTAATTTGGTAAAATGAAATGAAATGATATATGTATCTCCTGTCATTTGACTGTCATCAACACCTACCCATTCATCTGTCCAAATGATCAGACCTACATTTTTAGACTTGATGGTTATATGTTTTGATGGTTTGATGACTTGATGGTTATATGTTTATTGTCTTAAGACAATCATAGCAGTGTCAGCACTCTCACTGTCTCTCTCTGTCTGGGGTGGTGGCATGTCTGTAATTAACAGTCTAAGGTGGAAATGCTGTAGGAGTCTGGGACATGAGGGAGCATGGGTGAGGATTACATACACTCTGCACAACATCCCACTCTCCCTTTGTGTGTTCCTTGGGACTCTCGGACGCCAAGGTGATCTATGGGCCAAAGTTCCAAAGCTCTGCAACACAACGTCTTTTCCTGTGCCTGACTGGCATGCAAGGAAGTTGTCAATCATACAAATAGGGACTGATGGGTGGTGGTTAAGTGGCGTGTGTAAATGCAGTGTATTTTCATTCAGTGTACTGGGAGAGGTGGGCAGTATTGGCCAGAGAGTAGAGTTTTTATAGAAAAGTGATAAAGAAATTTGTGGAAAAATTAAGGTCATTATGGTCATTTTAATGGCAAACATTATTTTGGTTATTGTGTTTTTATATATTTGGATATTTTGTATTTAGTAGTATTATATTTGTGTAATCTGTAATGGGGAGAAGCATTCAAGTATTATGACATAAGTATAATATGACACTTACATATAAATATGACAAAAGATCACATCACTAATTAGATTTATTTAGATGTATTTTTTAACAGTCATGTAGGCTACATTGCAAGGAAACTCCTTTATTAATAAATAATTATTAAATAATTAATCATATTAATAAATGGGAAGTCGTGGCCTACTGGTTAGAGAGTCAGACTCATAACCCAAAGGTTGTGGGTTCGAGTCTTGTACCGGCAGGGATTGTAGGTGGGGGGAGTGAATGTAGAGCGCTCTCTCCCACCTTCAATACCACGACTGAGGTGCCCTTGAGCAAGGCACTGAGCCACTACAAAATGTAGTGTGTGCACTTTGGATGGGATAAATGCAGAGCACTAATTTCAAGTATGGGTCACCATACTTGGCCACATGTCATGTCATGTCACTTCTCTTCAAATAATTATTGCTCAGCATGTTTTTTTTTTTCATTTTACCAAAAACATTTTGCAACTATATATAATGACTTGATATAAATACATTGCCTTCAATACCACGACTGAGGTGCCCTTGAGCAAGGCACTGAGCCACTACAAAATGTAGTGTGTGCACTTTGGATGGGATAAATGCAGAGCACTAATTCCAAGTATGGGTCACCATACTTGGCCACATGTCATGTCACTTCTCTTCAAATAATTATTGCTCAGCATTTTTTTTTTTCATTTTACCAAAAACATTTTGCAACTATATATAATGACTTGATATAAATACATTCTTAATCCAGATATTACTTAATTCCTGAACTAATTAATGTTGTCATATGAACAACCAGTAAGTTTCAACTATTGAACATTTAAAACCTATTGGAAACAAAACAAGCTTCGGAGAGTCGGATGTTGATTGAATTCATTCACTAAAGTTCATTCACTAAAGAACTCACCAGACTTGTTCAAACCAGTAAGTTTATGAGTGAATTGAACTACATTGCTCAGTAAGGCGGATGTTGATTCATTAACCACTTTGACTGATTCACTGAGTTCATTCACTAAAGTATTTGTCAGACTGATTCAAACTTGTGAGTCTGTGAGTCGATTCACAAAAACGTTGTCACTTGTTTGTGAATTGGACTACACTGCTCAGTGAGTCAAATGTTGATTCGGTAACCACTTTGACTGATTCACAGAGTTTGTTCACTAAAGATTAAAACTGGTGAGTCGATTCACAATAACCGAGTCATAGGAGTTAGGGTTGTGACGGTGAGGAAAGTTTCCCACCGGTTAATCGACGTGTGACAACACCGGTAATACCGGTATCACTGCGGGGGCGTTCCCTCTTTTCCTCACTTTTAAATAGCTTGTAAAAGCGGCATGTGCATTTTACTTTCACTTTCAAATAGCGGCAATTCGGAGTAAAGGAATTGTTCGTTTTTAGTTCGATTGAATTTCCGCTCTTTTCCACGCTTTCCTTCACTTTTAAATAGCTTAAAAATTTGCTTCAATTCGGCGTCAATTGCTTGAATGCAACAACAAAATACAACTCACTTCAGCCTATATATAAAACATAGAACTTTTATTAACAAAACAAATACAAATACACCACGCTATAGGGCAGGCTATGCCTAATATAAAATAACAAATAACTTGCATAAAGTTTAAATAGGTATACAAAACTGGAAATAAGTAAACATGTATAATATATGACCAAATAAATAAGAAAGTAGAACGTTTGTTAGCAAAACGAGTAAGAAAGCTTGGAGGCACGGCATACAACTTGATATAAAATAAATAAATGACACAAAGTTTAAATAAAGTGAAAATAAAGTAAAAAATCAGCAAACAATGTGGAACCAATTAAGTAAGAAACAAATGTTTAAAAAAAACTTCCAAAATCAGATAAACGGCAAAAGTTAACAGGCTTTTCAAAATCCAAAATATTGCCAAACAGGCGCTTTTGCATCTCGTTTCGAAACTAAATCATCCGTGATCGGCTTGTCTGTCTCACCTCATTCTTCTTGTCAGTCAGCTCGACTCACTCTCCTCACTGGAGAAATGAAATCTGATCTGTGATGCGACTGTCGTTTGGCATGCTGCATTGAGCAGCCGCGTTCAGTTTTTAACTAAATGATTTTTATTACTATAAAAAAATCAAAACGACGGTGGGGGTTGGTGCCGTGGTGAGCAAGTGACGTAACCGGTGTTGCGGCTTAACACCGGCAAGCCTAATAGGAGTTGTTTGAGTGAATCAGACTACACTGCTTGCGCAGATTGTGAGAACAACTCGTTAGAAAGATATGTTTTGGCATTGTGATACATTTGATCACTTTACATCCAATTCATGCATAAAATAATAAATCTTAGTTCTCATCTTATAACTATATAGCATAAAAGTTTCAAATTCAAACAAATCTGTATTTACCTGCTTCATGCAAGACGAGCGTCAGCTCTCACGAATGTGTCTGTAACAGTGAAATTTACAGAGAGAGGGTCAATTCGGTTTTTCCCCTCACTCTCCCTACATGCACGTTCTGTCTTGGAAATGTTAATGATGGAAGAAAAGGGAGTTGAGAGAGTGACTGCATTCTCAGCATTTTGAAGAGAGCGGCAGAGGGTGAGGTTCACAGGGCCTTGAAATGAAAGAGCACACCCACAAAACGAGCACAATAAAAGGGAGGGCTATTTCCAAGGTTGTTTTAGTAAGTTGTGGAGAGATGACCCCACTCTCCGACTCCATGGAGATGAAATCTAAACAGCTCCCCCTGCCTCCCTCATTCTCTTGTTCTCACACTCCTGGACTGTTTGTTTTGTCTCTGTCATTTTCCTCCCTTCTCTCTCTCTCTTTGTCTGTGCCTCTCTTTCTGTCACGGCAGCTCTTATTTTCCTTCTTCGTCCTTTTTGCTCCATCTCTCTTTGCCTCGCCACCAGTCGAAGGTGTGCGGTAGATGTCTATATGTCCCCCACGGTGAGCCCATCTCACACATGTTTATTAAAATGGCACGCCGGGAACTTTGGACTTCCGCTGATTTAGTGCGCTGCGATGACATGAGTATTAAAATTGATTGCGAGGGAGTGTGGCCAGTCAGCGGGCGCTCAGATGATCAAGGTTTTTGTCATATGAAGGAGGGGAAAGGAATGATGCTGACCATCGGAAAACTATAAATAACTGGCATCTTCTCTAACAACTTTGAAAATCCCACTACATTTCTTCAAAATTATTATTATTGCTGAGAATCATTTTTCTTCATTGCCCTGTTTTATTGCTTTTATGGCTATATTAGTATTGATTATTGTGCTACCAATATAATTTATAATACTCTGCTTCAGTATGAATTATCTGATACTTGATTCTGCCAGCCTATTGCAGCATTCATGGGTTGTATGTTTTTGTATAATGACTACTAATTAACCACTGTCCCATGATTGGCTACATTGCCTAACTTTTATATTTTCATGACTTGTGTATCATCTCTTTCTTCTTACGTAATATTTTATTTATTTATTATTTTGTATTTATATATTTTATTTTAACTGCATTTCTTTTTTATTTTATTTTATTATTTTGTTTTTAGATATTTTATTTTAACTGCATTCCTAATTTTTTTTTTATTATAATTTTTAATTAATTTTTTTAATATATTTTTATTATGTAAACATCCATATAATAAGATGTGATAATGCTGTGGTGTACCATGGTACTTTAATACTGTATATGCCATGGTTCTAAATGATTACCATATTCATTTGGTAATCCAAAAATCATGGTAATACTATCATAATTTTTTTTAAACCATGTCAGGTTGTACATAAAGTACATTCTAATGTTTTGATGCTTGATTTCCTACATTTAAATGAAACAATTTGTTGTTGTTGTTATTGTTGTTAAACAACAGCCGAATCAATATAGATTTATATAATATCCAATAGATTTATAATGGCCAATTAGTATGTTATGTTTGAATGAATTGTACATTGACACATTGAAGTAAATGTGAAGTTTTGAAGTGAAATAGTATTTTATTGTAAAACATACTTAATCTTTTACAGCTTGTGTGTGTGCATATATATATATATATATATATATATGTATATATATAGTAGTTTTTTTATTTGATTTATTTTTGTATATTAATGTCATAATTGGCACTATGAGATGTAGAGATGTGGACTGAAATGAAAAGCAGGGCATCGTCTCTGTCTGTGGTTATGAGGGGTGGTCCATATTGAAGGTCAGCTGTGATTGATGCTTTTTGACATGCCCACACAGAATGATGTCAGAGCCTCAAATAGCAACTGAGTGAGCATGTGCATGCATGTGTGCATGACTGAGGACTTCAGAAGAAATACTTTGGAACCAAAGAAGCACATCCTCTCACTCTTTCACTGTGTGTGATAACCTTTGCCTGACCTCATAGCCACAAAGCCATTTACCCCAGAGCAACCTGGTGATTATTTGCACAATGCAGTTTTTCCGATGGGTGCGAAGACCCTCTGCAAGCAGCACCTCTTGCTACTGTGCTTGTTTGCACTATGCTGATGAGTGGCATTGTGTACGAGAAATGACTCCCACAGCATGACTGCATCGGGCTTGCCATGCAAATATCAACAACAGGAACGGATGTTTGCACTTTTGTGCATAATGTCACCCTTGCATACATGTAAGCTGCGCAATGACACGCATGCAAACAAACACACCTGCAGGGTAACAGCCTGACAGGTTTAGGGATGCAAAATGAACCACAAATGAACCCTCCGTATCACATCTGCATGTACGGGAGCTCATATTTCTGTGTGTGTGGATCTGGAACAGGGCTGTGAATTTCTCACCACAGATTTTTGCATTACGAGCAGACGTTTTATACGCAAGAGAACGAGTATGATATTTAGTGCAGCGCGTGTTTGTGTTTATCACACCCGCCGAAAGTCCTACATCAGCAGTTGCTGGTCTGTTTTGCATATGGCATTGGAAGAAGGCAGAGAAAAGATTGAAGTGGGATATGCATTTGCATACGTGGCGGCCGTAATGCGTCCTCAGTGTCACAGAGATACTTTGGGCTGGTAGCGCTGTGGCTTATTTGAATGATATCGAGCAGACAGACCAGCAGGCACAAGGCTGTATGCCCTTGAGTGCCTGTCAGAAGTATTTTGTTTCTGTTTTGTTCCAGATGTTTCTTCTTCACTTCCTTAGGAAAAATATTAATTAGTGCTGTCAAACGATTAATCGCGATTCAAATCCAAATCCAAATCCATCCAAAATAAAAGTTTTTGTTTACATAATATATGTACAGTATGTGTACTGTGTATAGACACACATGCATGTATATATTTAAGAAAAATGTTATGTTTATATATTAAATATATTTATATATAAATTCAATTATATGAATATATATACATGTAAATATTTTCTAAATACATACTGTATGTGTTAATTTATATATATACAGTGCCTTGCGAAAGTATTCATACCCCATTCACATTTTGTTATGTTGCTGCCTTATTTTAAACTGCTTTAAATTACTTTTTTTCCACATCAATCTACACTCCATACACCATACTGACAAAGCAATAACAGAATTGTCACAACTTTCTTAAATTTATTAAAAATTAAGTATAAGTATTCACTAAATAACTAAATATTTCGCTGAAGCACCTTTACAGTCTCAAGTCTTTTTTGATTGATGCGACAAGCTTTGATCATCATCATTTGGCAATTATCTGCCATTCTTCTCCTCACCTCTTCACCTCTCAAGCTCTGTCAGGTTGGATGGGAGAAAATGCACATTTTCAAGTTTCTCCAGAATTATTTGATTGGGTTCAAGCTCAAGGACATTCACAGAGTGGTCTATAAGCCACTCTTGCTGTGTGCTTGGGTTCATTGTCCTGTTGGAAGGTGAACCTTCTGCCCAGTCTGAGGTTCTGAATACTCTGGACTGGGTTTTCATTAAGGCTAACTCAATATTTTGGTGCACTGAGCTTATCTTCTACTCTGACGAGTCCCTCGGTCCCTGCCACTGAAAAACAGCCCCACAGCATGAGGCTGCTACCAGCACACTTTACTTTTGGGGTGGTTTCCTTCAAACATGATGCTTGAAATTGAGGTTCATAAGACCAGAGACTATTGTTTCTCAGAGTCTGAGAGTCCTTTAGGTGTTTTTATGCAAAATCCAAGTGTGTTTTCATGTGTTTTCACTGTGGAGAAGATTGAGTCTGGCCACTCCGATATAAAGCCCAGATCGGTGGAGTGTTGCAGTGATATTTGTCCTTCTCTAGATTTCTCCCATCTGCATATATGATCATGGAGCTCAACTAGAGTGACCATCATG
>NW_015506444.1:147675-153109 GCF_001515645.1 Sinocyclocheilus grahami | reverse complement strand
CCAGCACACTTTACTTTTGGGGTGGTACTCTTCAGGTGATGAGCAGTGCCTGGTTTCCTTCAAACATGATGCTTGGAATTGAGGTTCATCAGCCAGAGACTCTTGTTTCTCAGAGTCTGAGAGTCCTTTAGGTGTTTTTATGCAAAATCCAAGTGTGTTTTCATGTGTTTTCACTGTGGAGAAGATTGAGTCTGGCCACTCCGATATAAAGCCCAGATCGGTGGAGTGTTGCAGTGATATTTGTCCTTCTCTAGATTTCTCCCATCTGCATATATGATCATGGAGCTCAACTAGAGTGACCATCATGTTCTTGGTCACCACTCTAACCAAGACCCTTCTCCATCAATTGCTCAGTTTGGCCAGGAGGCCAGCTCTAGGAAGAGTCCTGGTTGTTTCAAACGTCTTCCATTAAGGGTAACAGAGACTACATGCTTCTGTGACCCTTCAAAGAAGCCGTTTTTTTTCTGAAATCTTCCCCAGATGTGTGGCTTGACACAAACCTGTTTCTGAGCTCTACAGGCAGTTCTTTTGACCTCTGGGCTTGGTTTTTGCTCTGATATGCATTATCAGCTGTTAGACCTTTTATTAAGATGTGTGTGCCTTTCCAAATCATACCCATTCAATTAAATTTGCCACAGGTTAACTTCACTCGAAGTGTAGTAACATCTACAAGCAATATGTATGCTCCTGAGCTAAATTTCAACTGTTCCAGATAAGGGTATGAATACTTATGCAATGGAATCATTTAAGTTTTTTATTTGTAATAAATTTGCAAAGATGTTAAAAGCCTGTTTTTTGCTTTACCATTATGGTGTATGGAGTGTAGATTAATGTGGGGAAAAAGTAATTTAAAGCAATTTAACAAAATGTGATAATAAATATACACGGTACACACATATATATTATGCAAGCAACAACTTATTTTGGATGCGATTAATCACGATAAATCGTTTGACAGCACTAATAGAAATAGAAACAAATTTGTCAAATTGCTAGGACTAAAGTTTATGTGGAATTCATACTTTAATGAGAATGATTCAAGAGTTCATATTGAAATCTTTGACTTTTAATTGCAGAATTTATAGGGATGGATGACATTTTCATTTCATGACTAATGTTTTCATTTATATTAGATATTAATTTTGATTTGATTAATTGTGCATGATCATTTCCTCTATTTTTGCTTTTAGATATCCTTTGTAGACATCTAAATCAAGTTGATTTCTACAAACTAATTATCTTATAACACTATTGAATGTAATCTTTTTAAATCTAAAAATAAAAAATACAAAATCGTACTGTACATTTAAAATATGTAATGCTTAATTTCACTTGTACGGGATTTAAATTTTAAGTGTTCTATTCTTTTTTTACATTTATTTAGATAATAATATAGAACTTTAATATCAATCTTTTATTCGTTATTGGTCATAACATCAAAGTTATTATCGGCTTATCTGTATCAGACAAAATTTTAATGTCGAGATATTCCTAAAATATGAGTATTTCCATTTATTCACATTGCTCGCTGGAAGAAACTATTGAGAGAATAAAGAGATTTGCTTTATGGTTGTGTTTTTCCCCTGATAAGTCGTGAAATCGGTTCGACTTTTGCTAGATGTGTTATTTATTTAAATTTTATTTATAAATGTATTTATACGCTTTATTAATATTTTTATTATTGATATAAAATAAACTTGTAGTTTTACTAAAATAAAATAAGTTATGTTTTCAGTTTTCGTTTTATTTATATCGGTTTAGTCAGTCTTTTTCAGTTATTTCAGTTTTTAGTTGTTTTATGTGCTTTTGTCATTTTTATTAGGCTTGTTTGTTTTAATTTTGTAAATAGCTTTAATTGGTTTTTAAGTGGGTATTAATTTTGGTTAACAATAACAACACTAAGTACAGGCTGTTCTTCCAGTGTCCAATGTTGTCTTTACAAATAATATGACTGTGTTCTACTGTCACCCCTAAAACTGAGGCGTCAGTCTATTATCTCTCTCTCTCTCTCTCTCTCTCTCTGTGTGTGTGTGTGTGTGTGTGTGTGTGTGTGTGTGTGTGTGTAAGTGAACTGCATTTCTGCCACCTTTAAGGCTTGCAGAACATCTTTCCATACCCAAAATCAGTCTCTTTGTCTTTCTACACATTTCCCGCTTTTGTTCCCTCCATATGGCATTTATTTATCTTCAATCCCTCTATCCAAAAGAGTGGCCCTCCGTCTATCCTCAGAATGATGATTCACAAGCGGTGCCCAGAGTAATGCCGTGTCACGCGCCATCTCTCTCCTCCCTCCTCACCCGCTGTGTCCGTGGCAACAAAATGCATTCAGTGTTTGTCTTTATTACTCAACTTAAATGGGTACAATGAGGTCTTACGGCTGCGACGTAACCAATGCCAGCTTTGGGCTGAATGGAACAGGTTGCACATTAACTGGTTTTGGGCCAAAAACATCTCTGTTTCACTCTGGCCCTCTGTGGTGAAGGACAATGCAAATGCTTCATAAATGTGCACTTAACCAGACTTTTTTGTAAATAGGGATAATGTAGTGTATGTAATGTAATGGGATAATGTATAGACAGCTGGTCATTATTGCTAAATAAATCTTTTAAAACTGTATTTGTTCTGCAGTGACTGTATTTTTAAAGTTCTTCCATCACTTCTGTGTCTGCAGAGCTCCAGAGATCATCCTGGGTCTGCCGTTCTGTGAGGCCATAGACATGTGGTCCCTGGGTTGTGTCATTGCTGAGCTGTTCCTGGGCTGGCCACTCTACCCCGGAGCATCTGAGTATGACCAGGTAAGACTTGTCTAATTCTTCAATGGATTATAATGGAAACAGTATAGAGCTGGGAGATGAAGTCATTCAAGTTTTCATATACTGTATGCGCTGACTTTCAGCTTGTCTGAGGTTTCCACCATTAGTACATTTGAGGGGATTTGTTGTACTGTATTTTGGCTGTTCCCATGTGCCTGTTACCAAGGATGGATTGGGACACTCGGGGCGCCAGCCTCTATGGAGACCCTCCCTTGATGCCCTGCACTGTATAAATATAGCAGAAAAACAAGATGTCTTGTTACTGTATATACATGCAAACATTATGGTCAGTATGTTTTCTGTTTTTTTGAAAGAAAGTAATTAATTTATTTAGCAAAGGTGTGTTAAATTGATTAAAAGTGACAGTAAAGAAAATGTTAAAAAAGAGAGAAATTGACCATTTTATTCATCATACATTAGGGTGATAAAAAGTGAGTGAAGACATTTAAAATTTTTCAAAACATTTCTATTTAATGCATTCGCTTTAATGAATTTAATAAAACTATTTGATAAAAGCAAATAAATGCTGTTCATTGAACTTTCTATTTATCAAAGATAAATATCCTGAAAAAAAATGTATCACCATTTCCACACAAAATATGAAGCAGCACAACTCTTTTCAACATTAATCATAATCAGAAATGTTTATTGAGCATCAAATCAAATTGTAGTGATTTTTGAAAGATCAATAATGTAATGATGCAGAATATTCTGCTTAGCGTCATGGAAATAAATGACATTTTATAATTATATTATAGAAAACATAATTTTTTTTTAAAAATAATATTTCACAATATTGCTGTTTTTTTTTGTTTGTTTTTATCAAATAATTACAGGCTTGATGAGCAGAAGGGATTTATTTCAAAATCATTAATAATTGTAATATTTCCAAACGTTTGGCAGGTACTTTAATACCCTAATAAAATTATATTAATATTTTTATTATATTATATATTATTAATTATTATCATGATTATTAAATACTGCTTTTTATTTTTACAGGACAATAGTATGTATTATTACAATATAAGATATATCTTTTAATGTGATCAAATATATATTTTTAAATAATAAGTGCCGGGGGCGTGGTCAGATTTTCCTGCTTTTTTTGTCTCTAGCCGATCACATGCCTGGTAATTCCAATTTCTTGTTTGGAAATTACATCTTGTATATAAGATAGATTAAGAATATAAGAAATTAAGTAGCAGTTGATATAAATAATCTTAAAAGTCACATTTATAGTATGCACATTTTATATTTAAGACATTGCAACAGTGACAGCACTGTCGACTTATACAGCAATCACTGGCACACATTTAAGCACTGTTTAATATAAATATAAATCAATTATTTTCAAGACCCCTAGCTTTTAGGGGCCCACTGACCCATGCCATAATCCATCCTTGGGTGTTTTTGTTTTGTAATTTAGTGGTCAGTAATGATACAAGTAGATAAATAAATAATGTGTTTCAATTGGAAAATGATTTATGAAATGATATTTCCTGTAAGATATTCATTTAGCGAGATGAATCAGAGGAGTCTTGCTTTTTTTTTATGTGTGTGAGATTGTGTGTATGTTTGGCCCTGCCAAGAGAGCCATCTCCTTTCTCAGAAAATGTCTGCGAAAAAACATCCCTCAAGTACTGTTTGTGCTTAAAGGTGGGGTAAGTGATTTCTGGTAGCCAATGTTGACATTTGAAATCACCAAAACAAACACGCCCCTACCCCAAAAGGGTCTCGCCCCTATTTTGATAGCTCCACCCCACACATACGTACGCTTCCCAGGCAATGATTAGTTCTGTGAAACAAAGCAAAACCAATGTTACACCGTGTCTACACCGGACACGAGTGGTGCGGCGCGACAAAATACTATAGAACTCATTATAATCAGTGATGCTGTCTACACTATAGATATATATACATATCTATGGTCTACACTGGATGCGGCGGGACATGACACGACAAATCCTCAACAGAAAACTGCTGCTGCGTTCTATTTATGACGTATTGACACAAATTTCAAATGATTTTCAACGGTTGCTTTGTCGTGTCCCGTGTACTAGACAAACTTTAGCTGTTGCGGCGCTGACACGGTGTTACTCACCTATCGAGAAGAAACAAAGCAACCTCGGCGTCCAATCGCAGGCCTTTCCGCTCCTTGAGTTCTCTCCAGGGCTGAAAAGCTGATCCGATATTTACACGGGTCCTACTTCTTGCCTTATTGCCTTAAGCCTTCTTTTGTTCCGCAGAAGTTTTCCTCTTTTGTTTTTTATCCGCCATCTCTATCTTTCTGTCGCTCGGCTCGGCTAATGTCCGTCATGAGCACTGAACACGCTCTCCTCCACATCATGAGTAGACACGCTGTAGCGTCTGGACCACTCCAACACACAATATATATTTTGTTAGCTAGATTTCACAAATACTTTGTAACACCCCAGGACGCCGAACAAGACCCTGGTTTCATGGTAACCCGATACATTTACAACCTTGTGGAATGCGAGCCGACTCTTAGCTGCATTCTCCAGAAACAAGGGGCACAAATGCACAGGAGAAATGGACTTTTCTACTAATTAATTCATAGGAAAACCTTCTTTGAATGAACACCCATTTTCTTCAGGCCA
>NW_015506444.1:97354-147479 GCF_001515645.1 Sinocyclocheilus grahami | reverse complement strand
TAGTTAATAAAACCTTACTTGTTTCACACTTGACGTGTTCATTGTTTACTCATAACCGGAGTCAATAATCATGCAGATTTACGTTACAAACGTATAGAATTGTACAGTAAGAAAGTTATTTCCTTTAACCAGGAAATTAACGTTCTTAGAATTGACAAGACGGTTGACCCTGAGTGGTCAGCTAAATATCTACAGTGGATCTAAAATATGAATAGTTAATTATAACTAGTTATGGTTAATTATTCATATTTCCTGTCGTTGAGCTAAATTCGCTACACGCCCCTTACTGCTGATTGGCTACAAGTTTGTTTTGCTATTCGGCCCGAATCAGTTTTCTAAAGCGTTTTTGAAAAATCGCTTACCCCACCTTTAAGAGAGAGAAAACAAATCTGACTGTTGGCTGGGCCCCTGCTCTCTCAGCTCTCCTGAAGTGCTGTGTGTGTGTGTGTGTGTGTGTGTTTGTCGTCTCTCTGACTTTCATCTCTCTCTGGCCCCTTTGTAGTTCTGGACACATGCCACAAACTGCCCAATTAGCCCAGATCCAGAGCTCTACAGCGAGGCCTTCTCTTAAAAAAAATTATTCTGGCCTCATGGAACAGCCCAGGGCCAATGTTCTAGCTCTAAGCAAACCAAACCCGTCTTTAACAAGCTCTTAAACACAGCAAAGGACTTTGCAGATTTGTCTCCCACCATTTCTGTGTACTACAGAGTAATAGGATTTTTTCAGCCCCTCATTTGGTGCATTTATGAGGTCTTGTGATTGGAAGCAATCGAATGTTAAGGACTCATGGCATTTCACCTCGGCTTCCCTGTTTACTTTTGATTTTCACTTGAAAGCAAAACTTGAGAAGTTACTTCCGGTCTTTGCTGCTCATTTCTAATTACAGCACTTTGAAATCACCAGCAAGAATCCTCAAAAAGTGAATGGAAAAAAAATCTGCTATTCTGTTTCACAAGACGGTAAATGAGCCAAATGCGTTGATCAAGGTCTCTTGAGCAGCTATGAGCTCGGTCTCAGGATACGAGATTGGCCGTTTGGCAGGGGCTGTGGAAGAGATGAATTTATTATTGTGGATTCCTTCGGCTGCCAAGCTCTTGTATTTTCGTCTTTCAGGTGTGTGAATGGCATTCTGTGTAATTGCGGCACCCGGACAGACCTGTAAAAAGAGGGTTTGGCAGGGGAAATCAGTCTCATGGTGACAGCATTCATCACAGATGCTGTTTACTCGGCTTCTAATGCTGGAATGTTGAAGTTGTGTCATCAACGTGGCAGCCAAGTGACTGATATGTTTTTGAGCAGACAAAATGTCATCAGTCTGTTTTAATGCAGCTCACTGTTGCTTTTCCCAGAAGTCCGCTTACAATATTAGTCAGGGTTTCTTGCACCAGAATCATTTCATTTTTCATGACATTTCATTTCCACCCTGATCGTTAGAATTAAAGGCTGTTTTTGCTACTGTACTTTTAGACGTGTATGTCGTAGAAAAGACCTTGAAAAAAATATAGAATAATAATAATAATTTTATTATTAACAAATATGTAATAGCAACTGTCATTTGATTATGAGCATTTTAAAAGGTAATATAATCTAATTACAAGTACTATATTTTTGAATTGCATCTAATCACTTACTACCCAGCACTGAAAATTATACTATTTTATATACATACTATAGACTATAGACTTTGTGTTCTATTTGTTATATGCATTGACGTTTTGAAGACTTTGATGTCAGGCTCTAACATTTCTGTTTTTAATAAATTAATAATACATTCAAAATAGAATGCATTTACAAAATCTGCTCCAATTTCCTGCAATATTAAATTTGCATACTTTGTGTTGGACCAAGAGGTCAGTCTACGATGTTTAGCTCATCTGCTAGTTAAATGTCTTCACTATACAAATTTGCAGGTCAGAGATCTCCAAACTTTTTAATTTAATTAAATTTTATTTCATTTTATTTTATTTCTATTTCATTTTATTTATTTTTTATTTTATTTTCAACATAAAATGCAATTTGCAGCCCATTTTACTTTCACAATCAGAAGTCAAACAGGATATTTAACAGAAAAAATGTATTGTAAAAAAATAATTTTGACTTCGTCATTTTTAATACTATGACTGTTTCTTTATGATTCGTTTTTATAGCTTAGTTTCATTAAATTGACTTTGCATTGTGACTGTATGTCTATGGTTATTAAACCTTTATATATAAAACCCCTTTTCCAAGTGTACATGTCTAAGTAGTGAATATCCAGCACCTAATGTGTGACGTTAGTTGTAAATCTCCTATTGCCTGTGTTTATGTCCTCCACCAGATCCGGTACATCTCTCAAACGCAAGGCTTGCCAGCAGAGTATCTGTTAAGCGCAGGGACGAAAACAACCAGGTTTTTCAACAGAGACCCTGACTCCACCTATCCTCTATGGAGACTGAAGGTAAACTCCCTCACCCTGTTTCTCTTTCTCACTTCCTTAATTAGTCTCACTTGGTTCGCATATAATATGCAGCGACAATGGTTTTTTTCTTTCTCATTCGCTCACTCTCTAAACTAAGTTAAATTGATGCATCCACTACACCCTGTAAACAGACCAAGAGGCTAATGCGAACTAAATGGGTTTTGTGTGAGGACTTGGCAACCAGAGCGACGTGGGATAAATCCTGCTTAACGTCCCGTTCTTATTCTTCCCTCTTTCATTCTTCCGTCCCTTTCTGATCTGTTTCTCTCCACATTCCCCCATCCTTACTGCGCCGGTGGCTGGTTGCCCATAGTCAATAGAGTTTCCCTCTAGATTAACTTTTGGTGAACTTTGCAAAGCTTCACATGGGGAAACTTTGATATTATTGAACCCCAATGCAACTCCAAGCTGCATTCCTAACCCCCCATATATATGATACAGATCCAATAAAACTAGAAAAACGTATCCTCCTACATAGTCAATACCCCCTTGGCCCTCAATGCTTGTGTCTTGGACTGTAGAAATACTCAACCCAATGTCAAGTACTTCCCAGAGATAAGATTTTATCTTTCATAGTTCAGGAATCTTAATGGAGTTTTCAGTTATGTTCCGTTTAAGCGTCAACTTTGCCTCAGATGTTTCTATAAAAAAAGAAAACATACTGTTGACTTAAAATTAATATGGATAGCATAGCCCAAATAATTTGGACTTGAAAGGGATTGAGAAATATTTAAGTTTATATTGAAATCTCTGACTTGTTTTGATTACAAATTTGGTATTTTTGAGCACAGTTTGAGAGTGTGTTGAGATCTCGTCTATAGGAAACACATTTGAGATTATTTTCAGGAGAAAATGAAAAGAAGCAGAACTCTTCAGCATATGTCTCATGAGTGAGTTTTCTTTACTGTGGGTTTCTAAATGTTTTTACTTTTCCCAATTGATTTGAAATGTTTCATGATGTTCCTCCAAGTAAAAGTCCATCCAAAAATGAAAGGTCTATCATCATTTACTCACTCATGTTGTTTCAAACCTCTATGCAATTCTTTCTGCATAGAGAAGATATTTTGAATAATGTTTCAGTTCTCATTGACTTCCATTGTATGGACAAAAAAATAACTGTTTGGAAACTATTTGGTTACCAACATTCTGCAAAATATCTTCTTTCGTGTTCCACAGAAGAAAGAAAGTCATACAGGTTTAAATCAACATGAGAAGTGAGTAAACAAAGTTTCATTTGTGGATGAACTCTCTCGGCTTATTCCTGATGTTGAAAGTGCTTCTCCAGTGTTTTATAAAAATGGTTTCAAGTGGAGCCATCTTGAAAGATGAATCCGGATAGTGCTGATAGTATTCCTGTTTGTATTTGCAGACACCTGAAGACCATGAGGCAGAGACAGGGATCAAATCTAAAGAAGCTCGCAAGTACATCTTCAACTGCCTTGATGATATGGCACAGGTAGGAGTTTCGTACCTTTGTTCGTACCACAAAACCTGCTTCAGCTTCAACAGGAGCAGAAATCTGGCTCATGGCTAATAATAACCTCCCTCACCCTCAAAAATGTTTTGTCTCCAACTCTGTATGGCAAGTTTCCAGTAATACTCACACCTCTGTTACGCAGAAAACTTTGATGTTATGTAACTTAGGACATGACTTAAAAGCACAATGGTGCATGGGAACCTTATTCCCCTTGGAGCTCTTCAGTGATAAGACACATGACTTATGACCTTTTGCCTTCTGCGAGTTATTGAAATCCGCACGCCTCATCACCGGCCGGTCGTCAGATGTCTGGACGGGCCGGGTCACGCTTTTGCCAACAATGACGCAAACCTCAATTTGGATTTTTCCCATAAGAACAGACTCCATCCCAGTTCATCAGATAAAAACGGCTGATCTAATTCACAGCAATTTCAGATGAATTCATGGAAATATGCTTATGCTTGGATACACTTAATCTATAATGTATCCATGCTCATGTCCTTCACAACACCCTTGTTTTACAAGAATTACATCAGAGCCTCATTTTCAGGTCAGGTCCTCTGGTGTTATGATCTAAGTACTGACTTGCTCTGTAGTCCAGTTTACTGCACTGGCTAGTACACTTATTGTAGTACACAGTAAACTTCATTAACATAAAAGAATGAAAAAAGTATTTTTTTCAATAAGATAGGGGGTATCTTTGATAAGCTGGAAGGTACAAGGCAGCAGAAAAAAACATTGATAATAAAACAAAACGGAAAGAATGTGAAAATAAACAAAATAATAATAATTTAATTATTATAATATGTTTTATATTATGATTATTATTAGCAATCATATAAATATGAGTTATGAGTTAAATTAATATTTATTTATTTATTTATTTCATAATAAATCATAAAAAATAAAATCATTGATCATAAAACAAAACAGAAACAATGTGAAAATAAACCTAATAATAATAATAATTATTATCATTATTATTATTTAATAGCAATCAAATAAAAATGAGTTGAGTATAAAATGAGTATCAAAATTAATAATAATAATAATAATTATTATTATTATTGTTAATTTGTTTGATTTCAAATTGTTATTATTAATAATAACAATAATAATTGTTAAAATAAACAAATAATAATAATCATCAAAAAAATATGATACAAAATGTACAAACAAACAAGCAAATCTATCTAGTCTTGTCTGTCTGTCTATAAACAAATAAGCCACCTTTACTCAACAAATAATAGTTTAGATGCTAAAGAAATCTTTAGAACATAGAATATGCACATCTCTCTCTGTGTGTGTGTTTTCTGTTTCTACTGTTGCAGCACTTGTCAGTTTGTATGTGGAACATCTGCACAGCTGTCTCATGATATGTCTTTAAATTGTTGCACTCAGAGATACAGCACTTGTGTATTCAACCGATTTAAATACATCAGTCAGATGTGAAATGGAGAGCAAGAAGAATGATTGTTCTCTGTTCCATCATCTTCAAGAGACAGTTCACTAAGTGTGCGTGCGTAACTGTTTTTGCAAGATTTGTGTATGGTAGCTATGCAGTCACTCCCTTCGCTTGCAGTTCATATTCTACATCCTGAATGATTATTTTTCCTCGCGTTTAGTGATTATTTCTTTATTGTGCGGCAGTGTGATGGAAAACAGAGAGAGAGAGAGCAGGACTAAAATAGCATGCATAAAAGTGGACCGGGATTTATCTGATAGCTCGGGGAGGTTAGGCCACATATAAACAGCATGGCAGTATGAAAAATGCATTAGCCATCTCTGACAGGGATTCCCAATAAAAATGTTAAAAAACGCTCTGCTGCACTGCTTTTAACCTTTGGCAAAATATCCTATCAGACAATAAAAGCATGGTTATTTAAATACAGGCACTTTTATGTCCCAGGGGTTGATTTTCATTAACAAATTTTAACTGTTTTTTTTTTTTTAATTTAGAATAATTTGAATAATCTTTTAAACTTTTTTCCCCCCTGTGGTTTTGTATTTTATGTTTGCATTTTTTAAATTTATATTTAGTAAATATTTCATTATATTTGCTTCTTTTCATATACATTGTATGTACACTGTCGTTTTTACAAAATAATTTTGGCAGCTGTGGTTGCCAGAATAATTTTGTAAAAGATACAGGAAAAACAGTAAACACATGTACGGCCAAAAACTGTAAACTGTAATTTACAAACAAGAAAATTTGAATGTAAACCAGTAAATTCAACAATGCACACTGCTATTAAAATCTGTTTTGTACCTTTAACACACTGACAACCACCATAATAATGCAGGTGGTAAAGGAGAAAGCCACATGAAGAATCAAAGCTCATCACAAGTAGCTTCGCCACAAGCAGAAGTATAAACTAATATATAGAAGGTGCACAGAGTCATTCATGCAAACACAAAACACCATCATGGTAACACACATGACACTTAAATAATGCATTAAACTTTCATTAAACAACAGAAGATGTAACATAAAGCCCAAATATACATAACTAATAACAAAAACTATTAAAAAAAACATGATTATTTAAACAAAATACTTTCAAATGTGGAGTGTCATGCAGGGAATTCTGGGAATATCAGGTTACAGTTTTTGACTGTAAATTATACATTGATTTTTTTATTTTTACTTCTAAAAACTGTCAAATTAACAGCATTTCAGTGTAAAATTACATGAAATGTCTGATTAGATATTTTACAGTTTTTCCCTGTATATAGTACGGGAGCTTACTGTTAACCTATTAACAGTTTTTTCCCGTAGCGTTTTTACAAAATTTTACAGTTAAAATTACACTTATTTTTTACAGTGTACAGATTATATTATATTAAATTATATTTAGTGCTGTCAAACGATTAATCGCGATTAATCACATCCAAAATAAAAGTTTTTGTTTACATAATATTATGCATGTGTATTGTGTTTATTTATTATATATATATAAATACACACACATTCATTATATATTTTGAAAATATTTACATGTATATACATTTATATATTTATATTATTATATTTTATATTGTATATAAATATGTTTAATGTATAAACATAACATATTTTTCTTAAATATATACATGCATTGTTTGTATTTATATACATAATAAATATACACAGTACACACTCATATATTATGTAAACAAAAACGTTTATTTTGGATGCGATTAATCGCGATTAATCGTTTGACAGCACTAATTATATTATATTATATTATGTTTTTCTATTATATATTACAGGTCACTGTATTTCTTTGTAATATAAAGGTCATATTTAAAAAGTCCTTTTCCATGTCTGTTTAATTTATATTCGCTTCTTTTCATATATTCATTTGTATATACTAGTATAATATAATATAATATATTTTTAAATTGATTTTACTTTTTGTTTTATCATATCTGGTCTGACATCTGAAGCGTTCCTAAGTAAATATCTGTAAATGTGAGGGCAAATATTTGGGAATATCACAAAGGTTATCGCTGTCCTCTGAGAATGCACACACTTTTTGACTGACAGACCTGTGTATATTAATAGAGTTGTACACGTCAAGCACTGTGGGAGTTATTCACACACAAATACTCACATGTATTATTTACAAAAGCTGCAAGATGTAAGTTGGATCAGAAGATACAGCTGACAGATTCCATCATTTGGGAACACCCAGGCTCGCATTCAACACTCATTTGACTACTAAGGATGATTTGTTCTGCAATTATGGTAGCTAATTTACCCTGCCGCCTATGTTCATGGATTATCACTGTCCAGTGCATTTACAAATATTAACTTTTTTAATATTGCATTAAAGCATTACAGCATTTTTTTTTTTTTACAATTTCTGTGCTGATTGACCTTGTGATTATTATTTTTAGTATGTGAAATTCAATGGAATTCTTTGGGAATTCTTTTGTTTTCTGAGGAATTCTCTGGGCTCAGATTCCATGGTGATGAGTTAGTCAATGTTACATAAAAAAAAAGGCAAGAGCTGGTTAACCTTGTTTGAGGATTCCTAAAGTACTTGTTGGTCTCTGTACATCGGTCAGTCTGTCTCCCTCTCATTTCTCACTCTAATCTTCTCTTTTTGCTGTGTGCAGGTGAATATGACCACAGACTTGGAGGGCAGCGACATGCTGGCGGAGAAAGCAGACAGAAGGGAGTTTATTGACCTGCTGACCAAGATGCTAACCATCGACGCAGACAAGAGAATAATGCCCATAGAGACACTCAACCACCCTTTTGTCACAATGACACACTTGCTGGACTTCCCACACAGCACACAGTCAGTTGAACTACACCAACAGTAGGGTTATGTAGTTTTATCAAATCAGGTTTAGATCGCTGACCATGTCTTTTTTTCTTGCAGCGTCAAATCCTGCTTCCAGAACATGGAGATTTGCAAGCGTCGGGTGAACATGTACGATACAGTCAATCAGAGCAAGACGCCCTTTATAACACATGTAGCCCCCAGCACCTCCACCAATCTCACCATGACCTTCAACAACCAGCTTAACACTGTGCATAGCCAGGTCAGTATCCACACACACATCTAACTAGCCACGTCCCATTATATTGTTCTTAAATAAAGTTAAAGTTATGATAGGTTAACCACAGCTATAACCCCTACGTTTGGCATTTTAGATATTTTTTAGTCTTTGTAAAGTGCAAAAATTATTTTTGTCATGTAAGTTTCTGAATAGCTGGGTCAAAATTGCAAAAAAAAAAAAAAAAAAAGACCCTGTAAGCTAAAATGAACAAATGAGCTTAAAAAGAAAATAAGATAATGCACCACAATAAATCATCAAGTTAAATGTACTTGAGAATGAAGATGATGAATATAATTAAATAAATTACAAGGTCATAAATATTTAAATATCATTTAAATATGTAAATAATTAAATATTTGTAATTTGTAAATAATAGTTTATAGTATATGAAACATTTGCAAAAAAAAATAAAATAGAAAAAATAAATAATTTTTGTCTTAATTTCCAGTAAAAAATGTCCTTAAATATTTTTTAACAAGATAAATGAATTGGAAAATGAAAATTAACTAAATGTACTTAAATAAATGATCATAAATCATAAATAATTAAATTTAATAGTTAAGTGTTATTTAAATTTTTACATTACTAACTATTTGTAATATGTAACTAATAACTTTTAAATAAAAAGCTGACATTTGTAAAAAAATATATATATAATAATAAATTTGAATTTTTCCTGATTACCCATAAAATATTATTTCTTAAAAATCCTTAAACAATAATTAAAGGAATGTAAAAAATAAATAAATAAATAAATCATAAACAATAATTTACAAAAAAAGATCTCTTATTTTAAACATAATCCTCTCTAAACTGTGTTAAATGTTGTGATTATAACAAGCTAAATTATAAAAATTTTCTTCTCAAGTAAATCTTTTTAATTTTATGGATGTTTGGATGTTTTACTAAAAAAAAAGTAACATTAATATTTTTGTGGAGTATGAACCAGTTTCATTTTTGAGCACATCATGAAAAGTTGATTTTTGTTTATTTTTGCTCATTTATTAAGTAATTTCTATGCCATTTCAACCTCAAAACTACAGCTACTGCAGGTCAGAGCGCACACAGCACCAAGCTATAGTGATGTTAAACTTTATTTGAATTCTGTTAAAACGATCCCTAGTTCAGTTTCTCTTAAAGCTGCAGATAATTAATTGTATTACATGCACAGACTCATTTGCAGTGGGACAATCCAAAGAAATTAGAGTAGCATTGGCCCATTGACCACTGGCTGTATCGGATGACTTCCTTCAGTGGACAGAACACTTGTCATATCATGGGCCATTTGGGCTGCGTGTGTGTGTGTGTGTGTGTGTGTGTGTGTGTGTTTTTCCAGCCTTGCAGCCCTCTGTCACAATGTGCTGATTAACAACATGACAGCCTCTACTTCCTGCTTGGCTTGCATTTTACTACTTTGCAGCCTTAAGGATTGCACCACTTTGTTTCCTTCTCTCCTTTTGTTTCCTCCTGTTTTGCCTCAGTGCAGTTTAGCTTCACCAGGGAGCATTTGTCTAAACTGCTGACAGAGGGCCAGACATGAATCCCATAATGCCTTCATTTTGAGTTCTTGGATCGACTCAAACCGTGACTTTCCCCTTCGAATAGATATGTCTGAAGTCAAAAAGTAATTCGGCTGTAATGTTATAGCATTCCGGTCTCACTCTAATGTCATGAGAAGAACGTTGTGTAGGGCATTCGATGCTTTCGAAGGGAAAGCTTGTGTAGCATTAGCCAGCTGTGAGGTTGAAGTGTTTATTTTGTGTGATGAATGCCATGGCGGCGTATTGATTAACTCTCTCCCCTGATGCTCGTCGGCCTTGCTAAACGGGGAAAATGAAAAATGAAAAGCGGTGTACTGAATTCTCCCCATACAAACCTTAATGAAAAGTCTATAATTACTAGCGGTGGCATGAGATGAAACTGTATTGCTTTGGTAACAGATGAAAGTAAATAACACTAGCCCTTAAAAAGAAAATAAGATAATGCACCACATATATCATCAAGTTAAATGTACTTGAGAATGAAGATGATGAATATAATTAAATAAATTACAAGGTCATAAATATTTAAATATCATTTAAATATGTAAATAATTAAATATTTGTAATTTGTAAATAATAGTTTATAGTATATGAAACATTTGCAAAAAAAAAATAAAATAGAAAAAATAAATTATTTTTGTCTTAATTTCCAGTAAAAGATGTCCTTAAATATTTTTTAACAACATAAATGAATTGGAAAATGAAAATTAACTAAATGTACTTAAATAAATGATCATAAATCATAAATAATTAAATTTAATAGTTAAGTGTTATTTAAATTTTTACATTACTAACTATTTGTAATATGTAACTAATAACTTTTAAATAAAAAGCTGACATTTGTAAAAAAAAATATATATATAATAATAAATTTGAACCATAAAATTACCCATAAAATATTATTTCTTAAAAATCCTTAAACAATAATTAAAGGAATGTAAAAAATAAATAAATAAATAAATCATAAACAATAATTTACAAATAAAGATCTCTTATTTTAAACATAATCCTCTCTAAACTGTGTTAAATGTTGTGATTATAACAAGCTAAATTATAAAAATTTTCTTCTCAAGTAAATCTTTTTAATTTTATGGATGTTTGGATGTTTTACTAAAAAAAAAGTAACATTAATATTTTTGTGGAGTATGAACCAGTTTCATTTTTGAGCACATCATGAAAAGTTGATTTTTGTTTATTTTTGCTCATTTATTAAGTAATTTCTATGCCATTTCAACCTCAAAACTACAGCTACTGCAGGTCAGAGCGCACACAGCACCAAGCTATAGTGATGTTAAACTTTATTTGAATTCTGTTAAAACGATCCCTAGTTCAGTTTCTCTTAAAGCTGCAGATAATTAATTGTATTACATGCACAGACTCATTTGCAGTGGGACAATCCAAAGAAATTAGAGTAGCATTGGCCCATTGACCACTGGCTGTATCGGATGACTTCCTTCAGTGGACAGAACACTTGTCATATCATGGGCCATTTGGGCTGCGTGTGTGTGTGTGTGTGTGTGTGTGTGTGTGTGTTTTTCCAGCCTTGCAGCCCTCTGTCACAATGTGCTGATTAACAACATGACAGCCTCTACTTCCTGCTTGGCTTGCATTTTACTACTTTGCAGCCTTAAGGATTGCACCACTTTGTTTCCTTCTCTCCTTTTGTTTCGCACACAGCACCAAGCTATAGTGATGTTAAACTTTATTTGAATTCTGTTAAAACGATCCCTAGTTCAGTTTCTCTTAAAGCTGCAGATAATTAATTGTATTACATGCACAGACTCATTTGCAGTGGGACAATCCAAAGAAATTAGAGTAGCATTGGCCCATTGACCACTGGCTGTATCGGATGACTTCCTTCAGTGGACAGAACACTTGTCATATCATGGGCCATTTGGGCTGCGTGTGTGTGTGTGTGTGTGTGTTTCCAGCCTTGCAGCCCTCTGTCACAATGTGCTGATTAACAACATGACAGCCTCTACTTCCTGCTTGGCTTGCATTTTACTACTTTGCAGCCTTAAGGATTGCACCACTTTGTTTCCTTCTCTCCTTTTGTTTCCTCCTGTTTTGCCTCAGTGCAGTTTAGCTTCACCAGGGAGCGTTTGTCTAAACTGCTGACAGAGGGCCAGGCATGAATCCCATAATGCCTTCATTTTGAGTTCTTGGATCGGCTCAAACCGTGACTTTCCTCTTCGAATAAACATGTCTAAAGTCAAAAAGTCATAGGGCTGTAATGTTATAGCATTCCGGCTTCTCTCTAACGTCATGAGAAGAACGTTGTGTAGGGCATTCGATGTGATCGAAGGGAAAGCTTGTGTAGCATTAGCCAGCTGTGAGGCTGAAGTGTTTATTTTGTGTGATGAATGCCATGGCGGCGTATTGATTAACTCTCTCCCCTGGTGCTCGTCGGCCTTGTTAAACGGGGAAAATGAAAAATGAAAAGCGCTGTACTGAATTCTCCCCATACAAACCTTAATGAAAAGTCTATAATTACTAGCGGTGGCATGAGATGAAACTGTATTGCTTTGGTAACAGATGAAAGTAAATAACACTAGCCTCTATTAAACGAACAGGTTTTGATGGTGTGTCAGCATTTATGCACATCTTTTTTGTCTGTTGTATTGTTCAATTTTGTCCATATCTTAGAAGAAATGACAGGCATTTTACATGGAAATGTGCATGGAAAAGACCTATTCAGACTTGACCCTTGACCTTGTGTTTCTGTGATTTTTGTGCCTTTTTATTGTCTGAGATATTACAGGAAGACATGTGGAAAGAAAGGGGCTCTAACCTACATTCCTTATATCGGCTCCATGTGCATGAGCATGTGCATGAACCCCTAAGCCATAGTTTTGTCTGTTGTATTGTTCAATTTTGTCCATATCTTAGAAGAAATGACAGGCATTTTACATGGAAATGCGCATGGAAAAGACCTATTCAGACTTGACCCTTGACCTTGTGTTTCTGTGATTTTTGTGCCTTTTTATTGTCTGAGATATTACAGGAAGACATGTGGAAAGAAAGGGGCTCTAACCTACATTCCTTATATCGGCTCCATGTGCATGAGCATGTGCATGAACCCCTAAGCCATAGCTTAGACATTTTTTTAGTTTTAGAAATTCAGAACAAGCACATGAGATCATGAATAGGCCAGACTCAAACTTACATTTTTGCAAATGAGCTCCAAAGCTCAAAATATTGATGTTGGACCATATGCGCTGACTGCTAAGTCATGGCTCAGACCTTTTTTCAGTTTTGAAAGTTTTGAATTGGCGTATGGGAAACAGAGCAGGCCAGACTCAAACCCACATTTCTTATATTAGCACCAAGGCTCAACATTTTGATGTCCTAGCATGTGCACAGACCGCTAGGCCATAGTTCAGACCATTTTTTTTTTAGTTTTGAAAAATCTGAATAGGCGCATGAGACCATGAATAGGCCAGACTCAAACCCTGATTCCAAAAATTGAGCTTTGTTTTAGAAGCATTCAATATTGATTTAGTTTTAGAAGTTCTAAACAGACACATGGGATCATGAATAGGCCATGAATTGTCTTATATTGATAAGTTTTGAATTGGCACTTGGAAACAAAAGCAGGTCAGAATCAAACCCACATTTCTTATATTAGCACCAAGGCTCAAAATGTTGACGTCTTAGCATGCGTACAGACCACTAAGCTATAGCTCGGACTGTTTTTTAGTTTTGCAAGTTCGGAATTGGCGAACTGAACCAAAAGCGGGCCAGATTCAAACCCACATTTCTTATATTAGCACCAAGGCTCAACATTTTGAATGTCTTAGCATGTATGCAGACTGCCAAGCCATAGCTCAGACCTTTTTTTTAGATTTGGAAGTTTTGAATAGGGCGCATGGAACCATAAACAGGCCAAATTCAAACCCACATTTCTTATATTAGCACTAAGGCTCTACATTGTGAATGTCTTAGCATGTGCACAGACTGCTAAGCCTGCGCCCATGCCTTCTGAATAGATGCATGCAACCATAAGCAGGCCAAACTCACACTTTTCCCAATTGAGCTCTAGAACTCAAAATATTGATACTGGAGCATACACACTTAACTACTAAGCCATGGCTCGGATCTTCTTTTTCATTTAGAGCAGAAATCACGCCCTTTCCATCTCTCTGGTGATGTTACCGCACTCATATTTTTACTTCTGGCTATATTTTTGTCTTGTGTTATCATTATATAGAGAGAGTGACTATGATGGAAGGACCTGCACGATTCTTATGAGAAGTACATTCGGTTCACCGTTCTAGATGTAGGAGAAGGGAGTTCCCTCGTTCATCAAACCTCCTAGACGGCGCAAATTCCACATTGATAGATGAATAAACAGATGAATGTGCTGCAGTCAGGCCGGATTAAAAAGCATTGGAGGGGAAATCTACTGCATAGGCTTTGAAGAACAGATTTTCTCTCCCCTCACCAGTTAGATCTGTGTGTATATTTAATCATAGCTTTAGCGCAAAGAGGGATCATTATCTGCTGCTAATGAGACTGAGCAAATTCAATGAGTTGAAGGGTCCTAGCATTGATGGAGACTGTAACACAAGAGCATCGATTGAAGCTCTCACACCTCCTCCGTCCTTACGCTCAATAAGTCATTTTATAGAAAATGCCTGAACCCTAATGCTGTCTGCACACAATAACAGCTAATAAAGCATTTTAGTTGAAGTTGCAGAACAGTGTTATGGTATTCGCTCTAAGACATTACTCCAAATTGAACACGAAACATGCTTCCTGTGCTTGCTGCCTGCAGTTTTCATCAGCTAACATTTTTGTACATCCATCCTGTATATCAATAAATATTTTTAAGGAGTTTGTTTATCATTTGCTATTATTTGAAATGTTGACCCTCATCCTTCATTGTTGCTCCACCCAATTGCCACACCCACTTTCTCATGCTTTTGTTTGTTTGTCTTTGTTTGTTCGTTTGATCCCATCGGTTCCTTTAGGCCACCAACCTGGCTCCCTCTTCCACCAGTGCCACCCTTTCCCTTACCAATCCCGATGTCTCCATACTAAATTACCAATCTGCACTCTACCAGCCTTCTGCGGCCCCCATGGCTGCCGTGGCCCCCAGGACAATGAACCTCCAACCCGGTGCGCCACAGCTCTGCGCTGCCCGACCCGATCCCTTCCAGCAGGCCCTCATCGTCTGCCCACCTGGCTTCCAAGGTGAGTGCTAATTTAATTTATACGAAACCCTTGATATTCCTGATATATAGGTTCAGCTTAGCTGTATATTATATTTTAGGACTAGTTTACTCAAAAATTGCAATTCTGTCATTATTTACTCACCCTAAGGTCTTTTGAAACCTGTTTTCTGTTATCATTTCTGTTTTTAAAGAATTTTTACTTACTGTATATCTTTCTTTCCATATAGCAGCAGTTCATAGTATCTACTTAAGGCAAATAGTATCATATTAATGGTCCATAAGACTGGTACTGCTATATTCCAAGTCTTCTGAAGTCAGATTTATGTGATTATCAGTAATAAGTAATATTTCACAGAAACTTGCATCAAGATTCAAACTGAAAAATGTAAGTTTTAATCGGTTCATAACAGAAAGCTTCGAAACCATTCAGATGTTTGGAGTCAGTACGATTTTATTAATTAATATAATAGAAATAATATATATTAATTGTTATCCAGCAAGGATGCATTCAGTTGATCGAAAGTGACAGTAATGACATTCATAAAATATTTATTTTTAATTTTCTACTCATCTAAGATCCCTGAAAAAAAAAATCTTGGTTTCCACAAAGATAGGAAAATTCAGCTTTGCCATATCAGAAATAAATTTAGTTTTAAAATATATTAAAATAGAAAACAATTATTTTGAATTGTGTTAATATTTCACAACAGCCCTGTTTTTATTGTAACATAAAAATAATATTTTTGAACAGTAGTGTAATTTTATGGGCTACTTTCATGAGACTTTTATAATGTTTTATGTACTCATTGAGCTGTGTAAAGATTATTTTAAAAGTCATATGCATTTGAAATGAGTAAATACTGACAGAATTTAAATTTCTGACTGAGCTATTTCTTACATTTTGTCAACTAATGGTGTTTCCTTGTTATTTCTTCCCAGGTTTGCAAGCTTCACCCTCCAAACACACTGGCTACTCGGTGCGGATGGATAATGCAGTTCCCATAGTAACACAGGCCCCCGGTGCCCAACCTTTACAGATCCAGCCGGGCCTTCTGACACAGGTATAGCCAGACATTGCCCCCATTGCCATAGCAATACAAAGCCACATTTCCTAAACTAATTACACCCCTCAGCCTTTCCCAAAATCTCAATTACATCCGAGTTTGGCTCCAACGAAGAGCAATTAGCATGACCTACTTTGTTTTAATTATATAAGTATAATTCACTTTCCCTTCGACAAAATTGAGAAGACACTCTCATTTCATGGCCAATAGATTAATTGAAGCCTGGTTGGATTTATCTTGGTTTGCTCTACTGTAGTGACTGGAGTGACCTGTCTTTCCCCACTGGAGATTTTATCCCACTGATGGTTTGCTTTCCTGCTTCCACTAAGGTCCAGGCAACTGTGCTTCTTTCCTGGAGTTAGAGGAAGTCATGCTTTGATGAGCAAGACTGAGGTTGGCTTTAAATGAGGTCTGTGGATGCTGAGGGATTTGTCTATCCTCTGGAGCCGCAAGGCAGGGCCCAGACGGCTTTTAAATTTGAGACAGGGTGACGAGGTTCAGAGGCATTTAGCTAATTTGTCATTTATCCACAACATTTTTCGGTTTTGCTGAGCTGAGCTGAGCTCTTATTGCTTTTTGAAGACTCTACTGCTTAAAGGAAAGTTTCAGCCAAAAATGGGAATTATTTACTTGTGGTCTAAACCTGTATGACTGACTGACTTCTGTGAAACATAAAATTTATAACAATATTCTGTTTACACTTTTCAATTTAATGAAAGTGAATGAGGACTGTGGCTGTGAAGCTCCAAAATGACAAATGAAACACCATAAAAGTATCAAAAATTAGTCCATGTGACTCATTCCGAATCTTCTGAAGCTTTATGCGAGGAACAGGCCAAAATTTAAGTTGATTTTTAATGTCTTGATATCCGTTATAGCATGTTTATGAGAGAAGCAGCAATATTTCAGCAAAGAATTAATGAATCATTCTCTTGAATCAAATCAATGAATCAATTGATTCGGTTCACAAAATCCGTCTGAATGATTCATTCACAAATCGAAGTTCAAATTTGACCGGAATGAGTCACAGCAGCTCATTCGAGGAAAAGACCATCAGCAAATAACAGGCTACATTTTGGTCTGTTTATCAGACAAAGCTATCATATGACTTAAGAAAACTTGAAATATGACGCACGAGTCATATGAACCACTTTTATGATGTTTTTGCAATCAGTTTAAAAGCTCCAGTCTCCATTCATCTTTATTCCACTGAAGAAAGAAAGTCATACTATTATGAAACAATAGGCTATTGTGGTGAGTAAATGATGAGTGAGTGAACTATTTCTTTTAATGACGTCTATGGATACTGAAAGCTAGACTGGATGTTTTATTTTTACTAGGATATTAAGGTTCAGGATCGTTTAGTTAATTGTAAGTTGTCTGCAGAATGTTTCGAAAGAAAGTCATACTATTATGAAACAATAGGCTATTGTGGTGAGTAAATGATGAGTGAGTGAACTATTTATTTTAATGACGTCTATGGATACTGAAAGCTAGACTGGATGTTTTATTTTTACTAGGATATTAAGGTTCAGGATCGTTTAGTTAATTGTAAGTTGTCTGCAGAATGTTTTACTTTGCTTGTGTTGGTGTTTCATGGCTCTACCCAACTGCTTAAGTATAGTAATGCATCGTTATTGTTCCTCGCGTTCAGGAAAACCTGTGCATAAATTCCACTGGTGATTATCGGAGCGCTGCATTGGAAAAGGCAGATGGGGATACTTGTTCATCACTACTTCAGGGCCTCAACTGCCCATTCTCCCCCCTTCAACCCAATCAGCCAGACCACATCACTCCTGGTGCCAGTGGAGTGGGTTTCTAGAAGGCCTCGGCCTTTATCTGGAACAGGAATGCAGAAAATGCAAAAACAATTGCGGGAGCAGTGGTGCTTTCGGAGCCCCGGGGGTGACAAAAGGCTTTCACTCCGCGAGGGCAGAAAAGCTGCAAGGGGGGTCGTTGCAGAGATGGCCTTGCATGGAAAACTCTAATCTTATCTGTGTTAGCGTTCCAGGCCAGACGGTACAATTACACAACCTAACCCAGAGTGAGAAAGGAGGATGCAAAGTGTCAGGAATGTAGGCAAAGGGCTTTGGAGAGTTCTGATGAAATTATTCGTGTCACTGTTGTCATGGGTGGAAAAAGCATGTAGAGGTGTTGAGACATACTCAAAATATGCACTTTTAGGCCTTGTGCAACAGGCAAAATTAAATGAGGTGCTAAATGATAGTGTAAGTGTTCTTTCTTTCTTTATGCTGACATAAAGTGTTTTCTTAAATCAGTTTATAGATTTAGCTCAAATAAAAAGTAACTAAAAAATCTAGTTTCTCTCAGGTCAGCTTCCTTTCTTTATTTCTTTCTTTCTGCTGAATGTTTAGGATTTCTTTATGCTAAAATGTGCTTCTAAAACAAAATCTTTATGCTTTTCTTAATTCAGGTTTAAATATTTCTTATTTTATTTAATATTTTATTTTATTTTGCTGAAGTTAAAGGAAGTATCAAATATAAAACGTTCCAGTTCCAGTTTCTCCTGTCGATTATAACATTTTCATTCATTCATTCTACTGTGAGGTTAAAATAATAAAATGAATAAATAATTATATTCTATAAAATTATTAAATAATTAGTTATATAAAAATTTAAAAATGAAGAAAATTTTAATAAAAATAAAACTGTTTTATAACAAAATTGATAAAACACAAAACAAATGAGTGACAGGATGATTATAGTTTGTTATCGCTCTAATAATATCAGTCCAGTGCACTCCAGAAAGTTGACGTTAAATAGCTGAAATTCCAGAAAAATGCCAAGATTCACTTCTCTTACAATGCTAAATGTGTTATCACAGCCTTTCAAACATCGTAAAAGCATGTTTTCATTCTTCCCCGTCACCCTCCCTTATATGTGCGAGTGCTGTGGCCCATACCGATGGACTGGTAAATAGATGTGCAAAGGGTATTAAAGAAACAATTCATTAGTTGTACATTAAACTGCTAATCAATAAAGCTGCATTAAACTATTAGGGCTGCAGACACTCTTCTTCAAGCTCACATCTCTGGGCAAATTATGCCTGGCACTCCCCGCACTCCTCACCCACCATACAAAGCAGCTCCTCACAAAGCCTCTGAATGGGGCCCCTGAATTTAATTAAAGTCGGAGCTGATTTGGAAAATGTCTAACACATCAGCGCACTGCCTGGGAGATGCCACATCTCTTTATTAAGGCAGAATCTTATCTTTTTTATAGGCAGGAGCCAAGGCCGTACGCAGTATGCAGGGCCCCATCTGAGGCCGTCATCTAGATACCGGTGCCAAGGAATCGAGGGAGGGAAATGAATGAAGTTCCAACGAAAGTGGCACAATCTTTTTGTTATTCCAGAGGGAGATCTTTTATGCTGTCCATAATTTGCCGTCCTGCTCACATCTTCATTTGCAGACCAAGAGAATACTTAGCTTCGAAGATGGATGGGTTATAAAATTTTTTATAATGTATCTCTTCTGTTCATATTTTGTTAGAACAATTTCATTAAATGATGTCTCTTGAATCTAGGCCCGAACGCTGACGCTACTGTGTCTTAAATAACTAAATGACCCCTTTGGTGGTTGTTTGGCACAGTTTAGCACTTACTAGCGGTCATTTCTCTAAATAGCCGTATCCTTTTTCTCCTCTCTCTAAATCTGTGGATGCAGTACCCTGCCCTGTTTAGCTGCGCCGCAGCCCTGCGATTTCATGTGCCAGGTTATGGGGTCTTCACACTGACGCCAATTAAATCGCAAGAGGTCACTGAGTCCGTGCGCTGTTGCTTGCTATTGCCGTTCATATCCTACTCACACATGAGGATCACATGAGCTCCACTATCTGTAGATGTTCGACCTTCTGCTGGAGATGTTCCTGACCTCTGTACACTAACCCTGTGTTTTCCCTTCATCCTTACTCTACAGCCAGCCTGGCCGTCTGGTACTCAACAGATTCTCCTTCCGCCGGCGTGGCAGCAGCTCACACACACCTCCGTTCAACACGCCACCGTCATCCCCGACTCCATGACCAGCTCGCAGCCTCTAGCCAACTGGAGGTGAGAAACCAACATGCCGTCACCGCTAAAGAGGACTATTGTGCTTGCTACAGTACATAGGGCAGCCCATTTATTCTTAGGCCATTAGTGTTTTTTTGGGGTTTTTTCTGTTCTAACCTAAAGTATAGTTTACACAAAAATGAAAATTCTGTCATATTTGCTCACTTTCATGTCGCTCCAAACCTGTATGCATTCTGTTAAACAAAATATTTTGAAGAATGTTGGTCCCAAATGGGGCTCAAAACTGTTTGGTTACCAACATTCTTCAAAATATCTTCTTTTGTGTTCCACAAAATGCATACAGGTTTGGAAAAACATGAGTGGGGGGAGTAAATATTTTTGTTGGACTATCCCTTTAATATGCTCAAAACTATTGTAAGTAGACCATTTGGACATTCTCAGAAAACATTACATTATGAGTATTACTACTCTAAGGTACTAATATGCCCATTTTAAAATGTAGATAAGATACAAAGTTGTCCCTTTAAGTGTACTGCTCCAGTGACAAGCTGTTGTACTCATTCATGAAGGTACAATTTTTGCAATTTTTTTTCTTGCGGTATGGGTTGATTTCCCAGTAAAGTGTTAATACTGTGGCTTTGTGGTGCTTTCAAAACATTGCTTTTTTTCTACATCCTGGCCCTTGGACATTTGTCTCAACCAATGTGAGTTTGAGGGCAAGACAATCATTTCGTCTGGCCATTGGCAGATGGGGAGTGTTTGAGAAACCATTATTGTTTTTGCAATAGATTGCAACAGTGCCCTCCCAATTTTTCAGCAGCCTTGGTTCCAGAAGTATTTTTCCCTTTCTTTTTTTTCACCAAGGGATTTATAAAAAGCTCTTTGTTTAGGAGTTATATGCTATGAACTAAACCAACCAGATATGAGGTGAATCACAACATTATAAACTTTGATTTGCAGCAAAAAAAGGTATGAAACTGCAATGCTTTATGGAAGTGAATGTGTTCTAAAATGTTCTTTGGGCACAATTTGCTTTGTTGCGAATATTTGATTGGTGGAGATTTCTCTGTAGAATTATGGATGATGTCATTTTTCTGCAGTTGAACATATTTATTTCAAAATTAAATCGAAATAATGTAGGCTGATGGCTTCACTAAAAGCATTTACCCTCAAATAACAACCTCTTAGCTCACAGTAGGTCTGTCTTTAAAGGTTTTTAAGTTATCGCTCAAAATCAGTTCCCCTATGGAGAAAACCAATGAGATTTTTACTTCTGGAACTGACTGTTTCTCTCCATTCCATTTAAATGTTGATGCCACAGAAGCTTTCATCTTTAGTTTGTTTTATTTAGCTAGACAGATCTGGTACAATTTCTTCATGTTTAATAGGGACTCCATTAGCATTTTAAAATCAATTATATCCTTACGAAACATACTTATACCATGCTAATTATAAACGGGTCATGTGGAACTCAACCGATCTATTTTAAGATACCATGACTGGTGATCCATATATTTCACGGAAGTTTGGTACCGCAACACTGGGTTTTAATAATCTCCCAGATTATGAACTAAGCAGATTGAATTATCTAGGTTGCTTAGTCTGCAAATGCACCTACAAAGCCAACATGCATTTGAATTATTCATTTGGAATGAAGGAACAGAATATTTTAAACCTGATACTCATTATACTCTGGATTTGTTTAGAATTCTTGTTGGTTTCTTGGAATAGAACAGTGAGTGCAGGAGCGTGTCTCTGGCTAGGACAGGGTATTGGAGTCAGGTCGTGCTGTCCTGCATGAGGTGAAGTATTACAAGATGAACGTGTGCTGATATCTGCAGATTATCTCATCAGTGCCTTAAACTCAGCCCGGAGGGCTTGGTAGTCCTGAGCCAGTCCGGTTGGAAAAGTGTCACTTTTTCTGCAGAGAGGGATTTCTCCTCTGAGATCTCATTCTGTTCTCTGCTTCTCTACTGTTTGCTGCAGTCACTGCTGTCCCCTCTGGCCAAATGTTGCATTGCATTTATTCTTCATTTAGATACAATTTTAGTTGATGATTGCAGATAGTACATCTAAATGCTATTTAGGGTTTGTTCCTATGTAGGGCGTATTTAATTCTGACAAGTAATGCTGTGGTATATCAAAATATTTTTGAAAAAAAAAATAAAAAAAGTTGGTGACCATTGCCTCTGACACTAAAAATCCTATTTATAATCAATGTCAAGTTGACAGTAAATTATTTAAAACAAGGTGCAATCAATTGACATGAGAAGCAAAATATCATAAAATGTTAAGAATAGTTTGTAGAGAATGTATCTTGAATCAATGAGATATACATTTTAGATTCTGCACTACCAAAAAAAAATGTAATCAGAATTACATTTCTAAAAGCAAAATAGAAGTAGAGTTTTGAACTGTCAGTAAATGTATATTGTCTCATTCCATACATTTTTTTTTCTTCATATATCTATGTGTATTATCTTGTCAGAATTTAAATACACTGCTGTTCAAGTTTGGCATCAGTAAGATATTATTAAAGAAATTAATACTTTTATTCAGCAGGGATGCATTAAATTAATACAAAGTGAAAGTAAAGACATTTATGTTGTTACAAAAGATTTCCATTTCAAATATATATAAAAAATGCTGTCCTTGTATAATTTCTAACCATTCAAAACTCTTGAAAAAATTTATTGAGCAGTGCAACCAACGTTGATAATAATAAGACATGTTTCTTGAGCACCAAATCAGCATATTAGAGTGATTTTTGAAGGATCATGTGACACTGAAGACTGGAGTAATGATGCTGTCGGTAATGTAAGTAGCCTTTAAAGGGCATGCTTTAATTATTCTTGTTTTGATTCAGGAATTCACATCCCCATGGCAGCCATTACAATCCCATTATGCAACAGCCAGCCTTATTGGCAGGTCACGTCGCCCTGCCGTCTCAGCAGCCTCTCAATGTGGGTGTTGCTCATGTCATGAGACAGCCACCGAACAACAACTCCTCCTCCAAAAAGAACAAGCAGCACCAGATGAACAACAGGTCAGACAACCCTTACATAAAAAATTAACAAACTGTGGTTTTACCACGGTAAAGGAATGCCATCAGGTGGTCATATTCATATGTTATCAATGAATGCCATGGTATAATATGGTAAAATGTTCAAAAAATATGATTTCATGTCTAAAAACTTTTATAAAAGAACCTCATTCTTTCTTAGGAACGTGTCAGCATACAACGTGTCCTCCACCCAGCCGATGACTTCACCTCAACGCTCCAAACGAGTGAAGGAGAACACCCCCCCTCGGTGCGCCGTGGTTCAGAACGGCCCGTCCTCAACCTGCGGCCCATCACAGACCTGTGGAGGAGGGGGGTGGGGAGGCGAGCAGGCATGTAGCACCACTCGAGACCACCACGGTCAACACAACCCACCGCGCCAAACCATCGTCATCCCCGACACCCCCAGCCCGACCGTCAGCATCATCACCATCAGCAGCGACACGGATGAGGAGGACGACCTTAAACAGCCCAGTAACACCAGGTCAGAAAAATGGGACGAGCGATTTCAGTGCACAGTTCTGTAATGTGACATAATTTTTGAATGAGAGTGGGAAATAATGTAGGACAGGACTTGATTTGATCCATCGGGGTTTGATTGGATTGTGTACATGTTCGGATATTGCTTAATATTTTTCTGTCTGTGTGGGCTTGGTTATGTCAAAATCATTTTGGAAGTGGAGAACGTTATTACATTTTGATGAAAACAATTTGCTTTCTGTGGAATAACTGATGAATCATGCGCAATAAGACCAGGGACATTTATTGAGTAGATAAATAGGATCAATTTAGACTTTTAAATGCCTATTCAGCTCAGGGAAAATACTGGATAATGCCTTAGAAAAGAATTGGTGGTCTAGGGAGTTGAAGGTTTTACCTTAGAAAGCTGACATTGTAAATATAATAAGACCAGGGACATTTATTGAGTAGATAAATAGGATCAATTTAGACTTTTAAATGCCTATTCAGCTCAGGGAAAATACTGGATAATGCCTTAGAAAATAATTGGTGGTCTAGGGAGTTGAAGGTTTTACCTTAGAAAGCTGACATTGTAAATAATATTCATATTGTACATACACTGTAAAAATGATCATAATTTTAATACGACAACAGTAAAAACGTGTATTGGTTAATGGTACATTCCCTTACTGTATACAGTGAATAACTGTAATAAATCGAATGGGACATTTCATGTAAAATACTGTTACATTTTCAGATTTTCCCAGAATCCCCCGTTAAGTTTTTTCTTATTAGTTATGTACATTATTTACTGTAAAGTTCTGGCAACCACAGCTGCCGTATTATACCATAAATTTCACTTTTTTTTTTCTTTTCCGTGTATTATATAGTTTTTATTTCCAATGAATCAACTTTCTTTTTTTTATATATATATATATTTATTTTTGGCATTTTTGCATTTATTATAATAGGAAAGATCAGAGCTGACAGGAAGGGAGGTGGGATCATGAAATGTCCTCGAGCCGGGATTCGAACTCGGGACGCCCATAGCGCAACGCTGCCCACGAGGCTATTGGCTCCAACATGAATAACCTTTCTAACCTTCCTGTTTTGCCTTCTCAACAGCACGTCATCCAAACAGAGGAAGAATGTCATCAGCTGTGTGACGGTCCATGACTCCCCTGACTCTGACTCCAGCAATACCAGCCCTTACGCTGTGGAGTCCCGGCCTAATGGCCCCAACGCCAACGGCTACGACTCCAAAGGCGCTGTCCTGGACAACTACAGCAACGGGAACCCCCGCACCATCATCATCCCTCCACTGAAGAGCCAGACCAGTGCGAATCTGGGAGAGTGTGACAGACTCCTGCCTGGTGAGACAGGGGAAGGGCTGATAAGCTGACAGAGAAAAAGGGACACCTGGCAGAGCCTGAATCAAGCATCAATTTAAAGTGACAGTTCACTGACAGCCTCTGATATGCAGCATAGATTTATGTGGCATTTCAAAATCTATGGGCAATAAAAACAGCTTAAGAAAAGTAATTCAAGCAAGTCCGATCTGTTAAAAATTGTCAGAAGATATTTAATGACAATGCAAGCTTAAGTGTGATCAACAGTACTGTTTACAGAAACAATACTTTTTTTAAACATTATTATGCACATTTCTGGAATACTAATTGATTCTAATTAGTCAATCACAGTATATACTACAGGTTAACTAGAGTTTGTTTAAGCCCTGCTAAACTATATTGATATAGGCAAACAGTTTCATACATAGCTGTGCTAATTAATTAATTTTTGTTTTATCATTCTGTGACCCTTTCTTGTCACATAATAAATACATTTGGAATATTTGTTTAAAATATTAATTATATTGTCTTAAAATTATTATTCTAATATTTTCAACAATTTTTCCAAATGTTTTTATTTGAATTTTTCCAATTTTATTCAACACATTATTTATTTATTTTACACAATATAAATGATTGTTTATCCAAATTTTTTTTTTGTATTTAGTTTTTACAATATAATCAATATTCCCAACATTATTTCCAAATACATTTTTTATTTTTGCTATTTTATTTTTTTAACACAATATGGTCAATATTTTCAACAATTTTCTAATGTTTATGAATGAATTTATTTATTTATCTTTCTGTCATCCATCCCAATATAATCAATATTCCCAAAATTATTTCCAAATTTATTTCAATTTTTTCAATTTTACTTAATTAACACAATATAATCAATATTTTCAACAATATTCTAACTTTTATCCATCCATCCAAAATCAATATTCCCAACATTATTTCTAATTTTTGTATATATTTTATCAATTCCAATAGACACGGTGAACCACCAGACCTCCACCTACAAGTTCAAAACCTACAATGGGGGCTTGTCTGGCAACAACCACTCTTCAGGAGGCGTGGCTGGAGGCGTGTCATACCGGCAGCAGCGCACAGGGCCACACCCCTTTCAGCAGCAGCCCCTAAATCTCAGCCAGGTATTTTAGTCCTGCATTTCAAACCTGGTTCTTAGTTCATTTATTTATCCACAAAAGTAATATGGTGATATCCCCTCATTTAGGCCCAGCAGCACATGGTAGTTGAACGCAACGGAGGTCACCGGCGGCAGCAGGCCTACATCACCCCCACTATGGCCACCCAGGCTCAGTACTCCTTCCACAACAGCCCCACCCACACAGCTAACCTTCATCCCCACTTGGCTGCTCCTCATCTGACCGGGCAGCCACACCTCTACACCTACACTGCCCCCACGGCCCTGGGCTCCACCGGCACGGTGGCCCACCTGGTCGCGTCGCAGGGTTCGGCCCGTCACGCAGTCCAGCACGCTAGCTACCCTCCGGGCATCGTCCACCAGGTGCCTGTTAGCATGGGCCACCGCATGCTGCCCTCTCCTACCCTGCACCACGGCCAGTACCAGGCCCAATTCGCGCACCAGACCTACATCAGTGCTTCTCCTGCCTCCACTGTCTACACTGGATACCCGCTGAGCCCCACCAAGATGAACCAGTACCCTTACCTCTAAAGCTGAAACACTGGAGCCCAGCCAATCGCTGCTTTCCATTTCTACCCTTATCCCACCTAGAGACAGAGAGACATGCTGAAGCCTATCGACCCTTAACCCCATCCCCTTGTTCCTTTCATGCTTAAACTTGAAGACAATGAAGACGCCGATGGATAGAGGAAGTGTACTCTCAGAGGGAACAGAAGGGTACTGAGGAGTTTTTCTTTTTTTTTAGATGAGTTCGCCTTCTCAAAAGGGCCAGTTAACTTTTTATTTTGTGATGTGGAGGTTTCGTTTCTTTTAAAACAGAAGAAGGAGATTTTGCTTTCGTAGTTTCTTTTACAACAAGGTCTCATCAACAGGCCGTTTGGGAGAGACAGAGTTTAATTCGAGGGAGATTTTATTTGCTTTTCCCTTTCTTGAATTCATTCACCGACTATTGAGCCGAGGTCATGACGTGGATGTTTTAAATTCCTACAAGAATTTTTTTGGGATGAGGTGAAATACGGATATCTGCTGCTCTTCAAAGAAAAAAAAAAAACATAACAATGGCCTTGAACTGTCTTAAACGTTTCCAAATTACACACGGCGAGCAGTATCGTGCATATTCCGCCGCGCTCTCCGACAAAACACCTGGAGGAATCTTCTGGAAATAGGACGACAAAACTTTCTAGTGTATTTATAGACTTTTTTTTTGTTTGTGTTCACATTTAGAAAAGAAAATACGTTTGTCATACCGTAGAACATTAGCTGGGCCCCTCTTTGTAGAATGTAGCAGTCTGCACCCGTTGATTTCATGAAGAACCTTTCTGATACCAATAGATTCTTGTTTTTCCTCTTTCAGTGTGATTGCACAAAGTGGTTACAATAACATAGGCATGTTCAACACGGTAGTCGGTCGTGCGTTTGCGTGCATGTGTGCGCTCTGCGCATCTATTCCTCAACAGTCTTAGGTTTATCATTGTTACCTCGTAGTGCCTTACATATATTACGACAGTTTACTTGGCTGGAAACCCTCTAGAACCAGATGCAAGTCACTAGTCACAAGAGAGTTGGCTCCTAGGTTGAACATATTCATTCGAGCTGTTTCGGGGTTTTTTTTTTTCAGTTCCAGGTGTAAGCGTTAGCCCTAAACGTTGTTTAAATGCTTCTCGTTTAGCGTGCATGAGGTCTTCTACATTTAAAGATAAAGATACTTGCCTGTGGTAACGAACCAAAGTCGTCATTTAAAGATAAGTAACTTTTGTTCTGGATAGTGGATATAATTATATATAGCGTATTTACTGTACATATGCGTTTTAGTACTTGCAATCAATGCAACATCACTGATTTTAGGCTACAAATGTCATAAAAGGGAGACTAAATGTATATCTTATGGGAAAAGCCAAGTATCATTCAATCAGTTTAAGATCGGGACGCACTATTTGTCTAAAAATCAAATAAAACATACCAGGTTTGAAGAGGTTGTCTGTTTACGGAAGGCTTGACTTGGTTTAGAAACCTGGGAGGGTTCGAGAAGGAGAGTCTTATTAGGAGTAGGAGGTGCTTGTGGATTTTGATGGGAACTGTTGGGAAAGCGAGAGGGCAAATTCCACATTTTTAATGAGAATAGCATGTTGGCTTTGAGCACGTTGGTAGATGCCGAAGAAGCCGTGCAGCACGACTGCACACCATACTCTGATTTAAGCGCTCGTTCAAGGTTCTAAGAAGATCTGTGGGGTTTTTATTTTCATGTACACTTCGGGGTTCGAAGTGCCCCTGGTTGCATGAGGATGTCTGCAACAACATGCATTGGAAATCAATATTGGCTTCGTATTTTTCACTGTTTGTCTTACCGTAGGAATCACTTATGCCACAGGTGTCAGTCAGTACAGAGATAACAAAAGTGTAGAAAACTGTGGGCCAATGCTTGTCTTTTTTTGCTGCTTATTTAACATCGATATGCTAGCCAATCATTTACACCGTGTCCTAACCATGTGCTCCGCAATAAAGCGATTAAAAAGACAAGGAAAGTTTATATAGTACTTTATATAAAATATCTTTCAAAGGTTTTGGGTATGTTCGATTTTTTTGTTCTTTTTGTAAAGAAATTAATACTTTTGTTTAGCAAAGATGCATTAAATTGACCAAAAGTTGCAGTAAAGACATACAGAGATCATAATGAAAGACGTTGCTTTTGAATGTTCTATTCATCAAAGAATCTTGGATAAAAATGTATCTCAGTTTCCACAAAGATATTAAGCAGAAATAATAATAAATGTTTCTTAAGCACCAAAGCATCATATTAGAATGATTTCTGAAGGATCATGTGACACTGAAGACTGGAGTCATGATGCTGAAAATTCAGCTTTGCATCTGAGGAATAAATTACATTTAAAATATATTCAAGTAGAAAACAGTTATTTTGAATTGCAATAATATTTCACAATATTACTGTGTTTTTTGTTAATTAAGTGCATCCTTGATGAACATAAGAGACTAAAAATAACCTCATAAAACTTTTTACTAGTTGAATTATCTAAGAACGGAAGGAATTCAAAATAATCAAAAGTTTACTTCAAATTTGATTCAAATTAATTAATAAAAAGGAAAGAAAAAGATCACTTCCATGTGTTTTTTTGTTTTTGCAGTGACCGGACATTTTTGATTGGCTGTGATTCAGATTTTTTATTCAGATTGGTTGTGGCAATTATGCGCCTGGTTAGGACAAAGTATTTCATTTTTATGTCTTCTGATGAACACATGCTTATGGAATATCAAATATATCCTATTCTGCCCTCACGTCATGCCACAGAACTTGCATTTGAAGTAGTTTTTACTTGAGATGTTTCTATTTTATTGTTTTACTTTGCTAGGTATATTGTGTTCTCGTAGAGAGTTGATGTTCTTTGTTATATGTCAAGCATCATTTGTTTGATTTCTGGTGGTCGATATGTAACTGTGATGTTTAGTATTCATATGTGGACCCTCGTCTGGTAGGAATCATAGACTTTGTCCATGTGCTCGGCCTAGATCTGACACCAGTTATGTTGTACCCAAGCCTTTCGGTTTGCTAGCTTGTCAGATTGATTCATAAAGCTGCGTGTTATGACTTAGGATGCCAATAGAGTTTTTTGTCGTTGTTGTCAAATATTTGTTTAAGCTTAAGTTGGATGCTCATTGAAGCACACAGTTGAGAAAGGCTCCTTCGACATTAGTCGCGTAAAACATTCCATTCCGGAAGGAGCCATTTCTGACGGCACTGATCTGTAGTCTCCAGTCTCTCTCACCTCACAGGGACCGGCCTGAACGACCAAATCTGGATTCCGCTGGCATTTAAGGACTTTTTTTCTTCCCACCAAAGAATTTCAGCATGTCATTAATGCACAGACGTGTCCCTTGCTGTAATGGAGAAGACAGAGTGAGTTTCACTGACACTTGGAAAATGAAAAACATTTTTAAAAAATACAGGTTAGATCAGGTCGGTGTCAGAAAAGAACCTGTAGATGGCAAAATAGAGATGACAAAAATAATGCACACTCATGAACTGAGTGCAGTTGCTGTTAGCACAGTATCATCTATTGTTTTTGTACCTTTCTCATACTTTTTGTCAGTGTTAGTGAGGACAAATCTCCCATTTTTGAATCTAAGAGGATTTGTGTGAGAAATAAGGCCCTTATATTTTGTTTTTTTTTAGAAATGCCAATCCCACATTAATGCTTTATTTCAGTTATTAAAGCTGCTGTGTGTAATTCTTATAAGAGTATAAACACTGAACATCGCTTTGCTTTCACACAGCAGCATTAGATCCACCAATGGTGTGCAATGTGGGTGTGGCTGTTAGTCCAACCAATTGAAAATTGGGGGTGTGTTTTGTTTTGTTTTGTTTTTTCAGTTCTTTTTGGTACCATTAGTGATGCATACATTCCACGTTGCAGCTTTAAATTTCAGCTTTTTTATTATTTTGGTTTTAGCTACATATGTAAGAATCGCATATATAAATTAGTGTTTCAAATAATGGCCTGTGAATTGAATCCAGTGTCGTTACCGTTTATGAATTGGTCACTAGTACAAAATGAATGTAAAATTTCAGACTAAACTATCTGACCAACACATCATGATTATGTTGGATTGCTCTGGCTAGTAATTACTTTCACTTGATCTAGCATTGATTTGACCCAAATTTGAATGAATTTTAATCCAAATTATGCAGTTTGATGTGTTTTAACTCATTTAAATCATAGAAAGCTGTATTGACGCTACAAATATATGAATTATGAACAAGTCAAGGTTGTTTTTTTTGCGATTCAGTTTGTCTGAACTGTATACGTTAATGAAGACAGTAATTTTAAGTTACCAAAATGCGCTAGAAAGAAGCATTAATGCAATTTACGATTTAGTTTTCCATCTTATGTAAAGATTCTGCCTTCTCTTTTATTAACTGCGCGTGAAGCTTTAAGGAAGTGTGAATATGTATTGTATTGGTGATTTTGGGGGTTTTGTTTCACATGTAGCTTCATGAATATACAACCTACAATCAAAATCCAACTTCCGACGTTACAGAAAGCGATGGATTTCCGCAATTATAAGGACTGAAAAACATTCCTAAACACTCATTGCCAGTCAAACCCTGGATGGCAACCAAATCAGCACTTGTAAAGCACACGATCATGAATTAACTCCAAGCTTGCAGAAATCACAATGGATTCTTGTTCTTTTTTGTCACTGAAGTGGTTCTGCTTGTTTTCATCTGATTTTTCTCGTATGTGTGGGCTGAAACGGAAGCATTAGGGGTTAATGTACCATTGAACTTGTGTATGATTGTGCTAAGAGGCCAAATATGACAATACGGCCATCTTCATACGTTGTTTTAGAACCCCAAAAAGCAAAACAATAATCGTTACGCCCAAGAACACTCATCGGTCAACTTTTTGTTGTTGTTTAATCTACAGCATAGTCTCTGTCAGGAGTGTGTATTACAGAGTGACATTACTACAAGCGTGTAAAACGTAACGTATTCTTCACACATAGTTACGAATCACCAGTGAACACAAGTGAACGTATTTGTGCAGAAACGTCACTCACGAGTCGCCACAGTAAACCCGTTATGTAGCTGTGATGCACTGTAGCCGTTTGTGCAGCCATCGAAGACGTGAACAATTTTCTACTTGCACAGCTGCAAACATTCACAGTCAAATGTAAAAACTAAATATTTTTCTACGATGTTTCAAGACCTAAGAAAGCATCCGACCCCTGATTTTTGTCAATTGCTGTATGGTTTTCTCAGTAGTGTGTATCACATTAGTTGTTGTCAAAGCTATTGTGTGCTGCAGTATTTCCAGGTATACTTCTTTGTTTATTGTCCTTTTTTATTATAATTATTATAATTTTGCTTTGTTTATTGGGGATTTGAAGAAGTGTGATGTCTCATTATTTCAATCTGTTAACGTAGCATTATATGTACCTTGTACCTTAGGCTAATATTATTAAGTATGCTATGAGAATGGATATTTTACTGGCTTTATAGAATGTTAAAATGAATATAATAATGAGAATAATAAGAATGATTTAACTCCTAAAAATTGAGTACTTGCTACTAAGCGCTTGTGTTACCATTACAAATGTTGTGTGCTTCTTTTAATAATTTTCGTTGTAGAAAAAAACAAAAAACCTGAGTGAATTTTATTAGGCTTCAACAACTAATGATAGCAGTGTAAATTCATGGAGGATTTTTAACAAACCTGGGGGTTATAGAAGAATATAGTTATTTTAATCGTTCTATTTACTAACTGTAGGGTGTGAAGGGGCTCGCGTCGTGGTGAACTATGTTATAGCTTGTTATTCACTGTTACTTTTGATCATTTTTCGGTCTCCAAGGTGAATCGAGTTATTAAAGGAAATTTGTATGCTCACATATGCATATTGTATATGTGTAGAAATGTAATCACACTTTGTCTTGGATTTACATTAAACTGTTAAGTCACGGCATCAGTCTTGTATTTTCATGCTGTCATTGTGAGTTTCTTTCCTTCTTTTTTTATACTACAAACATTTTTAAAAAGATGCATTTATCTATGCATTTGTGCACTCTAACCAGACATTTTAGAAACCACCAAAAACAATGCTGGTGAACCAAAACTCATTACCCTTTTATAAAAGAATAGTAGTGTGAAGATTGGGGCTATAGCTGTTACAGTAAGAAACTATATTTCAGTAATTTATAAGATTTTGAGGTAAAAAAAAAAAAAATCTAAATATTCAAATGCGTATTTTCTCTAGCAGTGGTTTCATTCTATCATTTTGCATGTGATTTCATTATAATATTCATAATATTTTCAGGTGATATTCTCTGGAATATATATATATGTATGTGTGTGTGTGTGTGTGTGTGTATCCTTTTTAAAATGTTTTGTGTGTGTTATATTACTACTGTATTTTTTCATAAAGTCATGAAGACATACTCTAGAATAAATATAAAATAAACATGACTTTTTTTGGGCTTAAACCCCTTAACTGTCACTCACATTTTTGAACATAAGACGTGAAAGTGCACGATCCAAACTTACATTTGTATAATTCATGAACGAAAACATTTTGTAACATGATATTGATGCTCCATTTTCATGGTAATGCAATGTTTGATTTTAAAATGGGTTTCAAAGGATGCATTTTGAGATTTTAAGTTTTCAACTGATATACAATTTCTGATGATTTCTAAAGTGTGATCGAGAAAAAGGCAACGAAGAAGACTTTTTGTGACAAAGGTCAGAACTCCTGTTACGATGTAGATTTTTGAGGTGCACACACTTGTCAAAAATGTATCTATTACTTTTCCTACATCATTTTTAACAAAGACATTGGTAAAATATCTATTTAGGAGTGTTAGACCTTTCCAACGATATAGTTTGTCATGATTAGATTAGGATTTAATTGTAATACAGTGAAGTAAATTTAGGCGTCCCACAGAGGGGACGGGTGACAGTTAAAGGGTTAATCTGTTACAAAGCTTTGGATGTAATTTATGTTCATATTGTTTGTGTACAAAAAAATTGAGTTGCACTTTATTTTACAGTTCGTGCACTTACCTGCACTTACAGTGTACTTTAAGAAAGTACTAGATAATATAAGGTAACTACATAAATTAGGGTTAGGTTAAGGGTAGGTTCGGGGTTAGTACCTAGTCATTAGCCAGTTACTGTAATTACTATAACAAGTACATAGTATGTGCGGAACAGGGCTGTAAAATAAAGTGCAACCAAAAGTTGCCCTCATGGCCACTAGATTGTGCTGTGACATAACCAAATCATACATTCGTGTACAGAATCGTTTAACAATAATGGGATCTCCTCACGTGTAAAACCTTCCCAAACAATGTTCTACTTGGTTTAGGTGAAAATGTTGCAGCCACACAAGATCCGGTAACAAAATGCGTTGCTGTGAAACCCCAGCCGCCGGCGGAGGTGTCAACCTAACCCGGATTACTGAAGGACGGCGCGGGGAGCCAATGACCGTAGAGCCCATGCAAGAGACTCCAAGTCCTGCTGTCAGGGGAGGATTTAGTGCAATCCCGAACACAGAGTGGTTGCATCTGAGAAAGTGAGTGATGCTCAGACAGGATCCAGACACGTAAGGGGAAAAAAAAATCACTCGATGTGTCATGCAATTATGCAAAACAGAAGCTTTAATCCTGATCTGAAACTGGATATGGACGCTATCGATTTAGGACCGTTCTAACGGTCTGCTCTGACGGTAAGGAGTTGCTTTTCTAGGCTGTGCATGTGCTAAACGTCTTTCTCTGATTTCAAATAAACTAATATAAATCCGATTCAGACGTAAGATTACGTTTCTAGACGTATATTTTGCAACAAGTTAACTGCATCGTCAATGAATCAAGTTATATGGACGGCGACTGATAAAAGACTCATACAGCAACACATCTGAAAGAGTATGTTCTCTAGCGAGTCTCAATAGATAGTTCAACTAGGTGTAATAACGACGAGAAGTCATAACATTAAAAACCATTTCTCTCATAACCATCACGAAACAGTTACTGGAAATCCCGACTAGAAGCCTAATCCGCGTGCAACAAGCGCGTTGACCGGGGCTTTAACGCACCCGGATGAGTTCACACACCTTCACGTTGATTCTAAGGCATGCAGTATAGTATGTCTACGTTTAAGTTTTGTCTTTTGGAAAGCTGCACATTATGCAAACTATGTTTGGATCTTGCTCCGTGAGATTCGGTTCGCGTGTTAACGCACGGCAGACATGTCCGAATCCTGAACGAATCGCTTTTGTGAACTGAATATTTTTAATGAATCTTTTGAACCGGTTTAAAAGGATTCGTTCGCGAATCTGCCTGTCTGAATCGGTCCTGGCGGTTCTCGACTGTGCGATTCGCCGACTCATTTGAATAGAGACTCATCTTTTTCGTATATGTCCGAAGTGAAATATTACCTTTATTTGACCCTCTAACTCGAACACTTTCTATTCTATTATAATTCTACTTTATCTATATTTATCTTTTTCATTTTTTTGTTCTTTATTTAAAAAAAAACAACAACGACAAAAAACAAACACTAGCTTTCTATTTTTTTCTATTCTATCTACTTGTTCTTCTTTGTTTGTGTGTGTGTGTGTGTGTATAATATATATGTATATATATATATATACACCTTGCTACGTGTACTGCGTTAGGCTAACCAAGACTTGTCATTTGCACTTATATATTGTTGCTCTTTTGTTAGTTTTGACTGCTTTTATTGTCCTCATTTGTAAGTCGCTTTGGATAAAAGCATCTGCTAAATGACTAAATGTAAGTGATATTAAACATTTGGAGTTATTGAGGATTTGATAAATGTAACAAAGTTACTTTAATAGTCGAATAGCACAAATTATCCAAATAAAACGACTTGTATGTGTGACACAGACACATACAGAACAGACTGGATCATGTCTGCTTACAAACAACAAGGACTTTACAATTAACACACTTATCTTATTCGTAAAAATGGAATAAATAGCCGTAAATACCGACAGATGACCTTTATTAATTTAATGCCACAAGAACATGAGGTATTACATATTCACATGCTCAAATTAACATTATTAGCTGCCAGAGAAATTAAAAAAAGGAAGAAAATTACATAAAGTTCAATGCTTTCAGAGCATTACATGTTTTCAATGCTTTTTTGTTTTTTGTTTGTTCTAAGAGATTTACATGTCATTTATAAAATGTCCAAAATTTGGTTTACATTGAGCCCACTTCTTCTTATGTATCTGGAATTTTCCTAACAGAATAAACAAATGTATAATATGTACAATTCAGATGTTCGTTTTCTGTATAAACAAGTACATCAAATTTCTATCATACACTCTATTTTTCTGTTCATATAGAATTCCAAATCCTTCCAAAATAATCTCGAGTAAATACAATGAAAACCCTACAGATGACTTCACTAGAACGTTATGAGCGTTTAATATGTCTCGACCGGATGGCAATAACGCCGTTGTTCTTTGAGTCGGTTCTTTGAAACGAATCATTCAAAAGAGTCGATTCGTGGAAATGAGTCGGACAAGTTAAGGAACAAAGGAGCCGTGAGTTCCGCGCTCTGCACAAGCTCTTGTAGTGTCACTCAGTCAGCATGGCAATTCACTTTAGTGGTTAAAATCTCCAGCTGCGGTTTCTAGGCATGTGCAAGATGTCATTTGTTCGGTTTATGATTAAATCGTTAGATTTGGTTACGGGAGTATTCACGAAGTCGTGCTGAAAATGTGACCTATATAAGAGTGGTATTGTTTTCATCTGCTGCAGTTCACGGCGACTAGTTAATCTCTCCTCGGATCATCTTGGACGAAACATGAGTTTCACTAAATGGAGGGTCTAATGATGGAGGGACGTAGTCGGGTCACCGCGTGCGTGCTGCTGATGTTCGTCTCCATGGTGATCGCTGATTCACCTGCTGCAGGTAAGTGATGTCGTGCTCTGTTCATTTGGCATGAGTGATCAGTTTGCAGCCGGTAACTGGATGAGTTTATTGGCACGATGACAGGAATTACGCCAAAGTTTTAAGGACAGTGTAAAAACATTTTGGTAATTTACACGCGTGTCGGATTTTCTAACATGATGACAAATGCCTTTTCAAAATGAATACGGTCTGCACAAATCATAATTATCCTTGATTAGATATTGGATATTGATTGGAAACACACAACAACAACAACACATGGTTTCCGTCCATTTTAGGCAGTGTTGAGGAAAGTTACTTTTAAAAGTAATGCATTACAATATCGCGTTACTCCATAAAAAGTAACTAATTACGGTACTTAGTTACTTTTTATGGAACGTAATGCGGTACGTTACTTCTGCGTTACTTTAAAAAATCTGGACAGGGCTTGCTTGTTTGTTTTTAAAATAAAAAAGTTATATTTTTGGCAAATATAAAAGCCGTTTCACACCAAAATTGAAATGAATAAGCCTCAGGCTGAAGGGAAAGTACATGTACATCCGTACAGTAGAATGCAGAAGAAGAAATTTCAACACACTTCAGCAATAAAAAAGACACACAAATGTTTGTCTAGAGTAATTTTTGCTTATTAGTACGGTTGAACTGGATCATCGAAGGTCAGAAGCAAAGACATTGGTTAATAGAATGGGATACATAAAGCATATTTGTGTTGTTTAACATTTAATTATTGCTGGTTTGCGTCATATTCTGAGTTGCATTATTTTTATTCATTTTGAGGAATACTGAATCTATTTTTTTTTTGTGAGTGAGAATGCATATTCATATTTATTTTAGAACTACAGTAACATCTTCTGATTTCTCTCAACATGGGGACAGGAGAGCTGTCAATCAATAAATTGGAAAAAAAAAAGTAACTTGCGTTGCTTATTTGAAAAAGTAACTCAGATATTCTCTTGTAAATTAAAAAGTAATGCTTTACCCCCAACACTGATTTTAGGGTTAGGTTAGTCTATTTTTCTATCATAAGTCTGCTCACATTATACTGTATAGTTAGTTGCATTTTATTATTTGCATATTTAACATTGTTTTTCCCCTACTGTCAATTAGTTTATGGGAACAAACCTTAATTTGACCTATTTTGTGGCTATGTAATTGCTTTACGGCTTTGCTTACACAATTCAAGTAAATATTTAAGGCCTTAAGTTGAATTTTCAACTGTAAGAGACTCATCTTTCAGAATCTAATTTTTTTAAACCAAGGTTGAAGGCATCTTTTAGTCTTTGAAACTCTAATTTCTTAGTCTAGTCTCGTCTAAGGTTTTTGGAAATTATCTTTAAAATGTCCACTTTAGTTAAAAAGCAGACCAGATCCTCTACAGTTTGTCAACATGATGACGAAAGACTGCTTTTTCTAGCTTAGGTGGAACTTCGTCTGCATTGGTTTTAGATTTACCCTAATCCATGTCACGAACTCAAGCTTGTTGTCTTGAAACCCAAGCAATCCCCTACATTTAGAGACCACTGTACTGGATTAATATAATTTTAAATAACAATTTAGGGTAGATTACAAGACTGGTCTTGCCAGTATGTTGAGGAATTTTTGGATCAAAGAGCTCTATGAAGACAAAATAAGAACAAAAAACTGGGCTACTGGGGGAAAAAATCATGCAGCTGGATGCTTTTTGTTGGTAGAAAGACATCTTTAGATGGAATTTGATTCATTTATATATTATAGTGTTGTCCCTAGTGCAAACTCATTCATTTTTAAATAAAGTGTGTTGATCATTCATTCAAGAAGATTCTTGTAGATCAGTTTTCAGAGTAAACTTGACTGCTATGTGTTTCATCCTATTACCCGTCCGTTCATGCTGAAAATCAATATATTAGGAGCATATAATTGAGTGAAGTGCGCAGTGTTGACAGTCCATTTATATCCATTTCAACATATCGCAAAGCTGTATAAAAGAAATGATGTGGAATAGTGTTTATTTTCGGTGATACACTTCTTTGATTCTTAAAGGGATAGTTCACCATAAAATAAAAGTTCTGTCATAATTTATTCACCCTTGTGTCAGTCCATACCTGCATGACTTTGGAAACAAATCAGCTGGAACAATTGGATCAACTTCCATGGTATAGACATTTGTCAAAATACCTTATTTTAGTACCACAGACGAAAAAGTCATACAGTTTTCGAACAGCTTGAGGTGAGTAAATTCATTTTTGGATGAACTATCCCTTTAAGACAGGACCATATCTCATATTCAAATCCATCAAAACATGTCATAGATACCAGCTAGGTCAGTCTGTTGTGACAATTTATTCCGTCTCGATCTGTCACATTCAGAACCTGAAAGGATCTTGTCAGTTATGTGGCTTCTCTGAAACTGAGACAGAATCCTTCTTCTTGTGATCTGAGAAAGCCTGACATAAGAAACCCTTGAAGGCTAGGGAACGATAGAGAGCATGAAAACGGGGTTAAGTTGGGCCAGCGCCTTTATTTAAAATATATAGGTAAAAAAAAATTATTTTTGTCCAGAATTTATTTTTCCATGGGAGCTGTCTAGTCTAGGTTCAATGAGTCAATACAAAGGTTATAATTATGCATGTAGTCAATTACCACATATTTGCCAGTTTTTAAGGGAAAGGTCTCGTATATCAGGCACATTTATATGATGCAATATAATTGCTACAGTTTATCGGCTGCTTCCATCATCTGCTAGCTCACAGCTGTTTTTGTCTGACTCCATGCATTTTGAAATTGCTCTGCAATTTTATACTTCATCTTGGCACTGTGATGTAGGTCAGACAGTTTTTTTCCCACTACATAATGATGGGAGAGGCTAGTCATAATTAACATTAAAGGCATTAAACAGATCTGTGAAGAGCTGACTGTGTGCATCTCGTGTTTTGAGCACATGTTGCTGGTTTTGAGCAGAAGCGGTGGTGGGCGGTAGGACTGTGTATCACCAGCAAAGTCACGATACGGTACATATCACGATACAGAGGCCACGATGCGATACGTATCACGATACGGGACTGCACTGAATTTCACCTTAGCAGAATTTAGTAAAACATCTGTTTATTAAACACTGCATACTATAGTGCCATTTCTAACTATTGGCAGAGCAGGCAGTTGACCTCTGCATTATGAAGGGCCTCCATAACTGTACCACAGTACAATATAGGTAATGACATGTTTCATGTTTACAGTGGGCACTCCCCACCAGGTACAATATTCTGATTGTTAGCATCTTGTTTTTAAGAACATAAATAATAATGTGCTCGTTCTAATAAATTTATATTGTAATGTACTCATTCTAATATATTAAAATTATCTTAACATTGCTGGTAGGTTATCATTGCACAAATCAACACTCTCTATGTTTAAAAAATAAAAATGATAAGAGTTCTAAATTAATACACTGTCTTCACACTCACAGTATCTCACGCACACACCTTTAGTCAGATCATGTTTCACAGACATTCTTTTTAGCATTGACCCGCAATTTTATCAATAAAATAGCTTAATCGCTGAAGAGCTACATTAGCTTTCTCAACAAGAAGCTAATAACATCATCGTTTCTAAAGGAATTAAAGCCACAGCTTCACTGTTAATAGAGAAACGCGGCAAAACGGTGGTAATTCATACATACACAGCCTCGCTCTCTCTCTCTCTCTCTCTCTCTCTCTCTCTCTCTCTCATGAATGAACACTTGATGAATTACTTTTTTCTGAGAAGAGAATATTGAAGTGGAGATTGCTAAACTGCAAGCTAACCAGTGTTTTCAGAAAGCAAGCACTTTTATCCACAGTGGAGAGAGAGCGTGTGTGCACATGGTTGCCAGGTTGATAAAGATAAGTAACACACTTAGCAGATATTTCCGTATTGCGCAAGTGGGAAGCTCTGTTTCGGGGATTACGTCTCTTTTATATCAGACAACCCCAGTTGTGTTCCTCTGCGGCCAGATTAAACCTTGTTGTACCCTATATATTATGCTCTATTCATAATTTTTTTTAGAAACCTTGCACTTTTCTACTCCATTTTGTGTTCTTGTATTCAAATTAAGCGCGGCCCACTGCAGCGCACATGCCACGATATCGATACTGGGACAGCTGTATCGATACATGTATCGTCAGATCTCAGTGATGATACATCGTCGTATCGATGTATTGGACACAGCACTAGTGGGCGGAGCCATCAAACTCCGCCCAACGATTCACAATAAGCTGTGCTAATGACAGTGAGTTTGTGTGTATACAAATTATGATTTCTTTTAATTTTGGTTAAATTCCCAGCTCTCTCAAAGGGTGATATAGAGACAGCTTTCCTTGGTATAGTTTCCACAGCCTCGACTGTTGCTTTGACTGGCATCTAAATGATGTGGATGTACAGAATTTAACCTTGAAAGCTTTTTTTTGATAGGTTTTATGGGTTTGGAACAACATATGGGCGAGTAATTAATGACAGAATTTAAATTTTTGGGTGAACTATCCCTTTAAGCTTTTTTTTTTTATCATTAGAGTCCTAGGATTTCCACAGTGTGGAAAAAGCAGACAGAATCACAGAATCCAGTCATAAAAATGGAACTTACAGTACACAGAATTTATTTGATTGGCCATGGTTTTTGATTATTAGAATTTAATTAAACTATTAAAATGGAATCCAGAAAATGAAAATGGAAACCACAGGGAAAAATAAAAAAGAATTTATGAGAAAAAAAAAATGTAATTTTTGTGGAACTTTTAGTATATTGTTGTTACATTGTGTAAGATTCATGATTTCAGTTATTTAGACATGCTTTTTGATAACAAAAATTAAATGGAACCATTAAAATGGAACCCAGATCACTTAAAAACAGAATAAAACAGAATCCAGAAAATTTTAAGTGCAAAAAACAGAATATTGGTGGGGGGGGAAGGTGTTTGGTCTTGTGCAGATCAGAACAATATAGAAGCTTCTGTGAGTGGAAAGTAACTTGATATCCTCAGTAAGCTGTGCTAGTCTAATAATAACATGCATGTGGGGGATTTGGTGGCTGGTTTATGTTCTGCTTCCCCATTGTGTCCTGTGATTTCAGTTGCATCTTATCTGTGCATTATTAATACTTTTTTTTGGGGGGGGGGGGGGGGGGGGGGGGGGGGGGGGGATTTCACTCTATATTCTGCACAATTTCTGGTACAGTCCAAAAAGATACTTGTGTGTTTCGAATGGTCATTGTTATGCAATTTCTAATTTGTTTTAAGTGGTTTTACTTTTAAGAGTGTTCTGGGTGGTTATAAGTCTGTTTCCTTGATATATCTGAAGGTAGTGCTGGGCGGTATGACCAAAAATTTATATCAAGGTATTTTTCAAAATTATACCGGTTTCACGGTGCATTCGTGCATGACCGGGTGTTAACTATATTTTCTACTGATTGAGAGAGGAAATACTGCGGTATATTGACTTAGAATGCCCTATTTTACTGTCATGGTGAGTGAATATTGTCAAAAAATACCACACTAAATAGTGACTAAACACGACCCATTTTAATACATGTTAACCAGGAGTCACTCTCATTTATAATTGCGGCATCGTCTGATAAAATCAACATGCATCTACACCAAAGAGCGGCTATGCGGTTGTTTTGGCTATATTACTTTTTTGTCTCATGCAGCGCACTGCCTGCGTCTGAGTAACAAACTAAAAAAAAAAATAATAAATAAAAAGTGCATGTGATATTAACAGACGAACTACTCTCATATTTATAATTCCAAACAATCAGTTTGGACCGGTGCTAGGAAACGCTGTTTTGTACTCATTTATTGAGGAGTCGGCTGCAGTGCGGCTAACTGAATGCGCTGCTTCTCTGCCGCTCACTGCACAGAACAGATGGCGAGAGAGGCGACACTTCTCCGGGAAAGTCAGACCTCGCGTTCGCGGGACAGCACTGGCAAAATCTTCCAACTGAACCATAGCTGAGGTTTATCCAAAAAAGTTGCTAGGTTTGTCAGTATGAATATTCTGTCGAAAAAAAGCCGCTAAAAGGGTCTGAAAGTTGCTAAATCTAGTGCTAAAGTCGCGCTCGTGTGTGTGTGAGACGCGGGAGCTGATGGCGTGGGGTGGTGGATATTTGTGGTGGTCAATGTGGATATTGTGGATGAGTTCTTCTGTGTCATCACGTTCTATTAGTTCTACAGCTTCAGTTTCGGAACTTTCACGCTTAGTAACACATACAGCTGTTCCCTCACCACAGTGCAACAGTGAAAAGGGACCCCTTTCAAACAGTGTCGCGTTCCGAACGTTGTTTAAGTGACATACACCGGTATTGCAGTATTTAAAAAATTCATATCATAACAAAAATAAACACCGGTATTCTTTATGAACCGGTATACCGCCCAGCACTATCTGAAGGCCCTTCAAAGTAAATCTTGGGGGTATTTGTCCACCTGTTTTATTGTCTGCTAGGCAAAAATTGTAGGTCTGATTGCTTAGAGAGGTAATAGCACACTTCTCAACAAGCTACACTGATTTCAGATTATTCATGTCTGTAGCACAAAAAGAGAAGTTATACACCAAAGTTTAATTTTTATGATTAAGGATGGGGATTTCTTCTAACTTATGAGCAATAGCATTAGTGATGATTTCCTTAGCATGCCCCAATAATGTTTCTGATTCAGAGCTGATTCACTGGGTCGCATGGATCCATGTGGCCCTGCTTTCCCCATGGCAGAGATGGCAGATGTTTGCTCAAGCCCATTAAGCTGTTAAAATGAGCTTAAGCTTCAGTAAGAAACAAGCATTAATTAATTAGTTATGTAAAAAGTAGCCCAAGTGGTCCAAATCAGTGCATCCCAATAGAGTGCAACAGTGTTTCAGCAGTCTTGGTTGCAGAAGTATGTTTAGAATTCCATTTTTGGGACAAAGAACTATGCAGCACTTAATGCATTGTGAATAGCATTAACAAATGTACAATATACAACTTTTGATATTTGGATGTTTATTATAAATATTAAATTTAACATGATGTTTATTGGAAAATAGTTCAATATATTCACTACCATTCGTCTGATATAAATGTTGAAAATAGTTGTGCTGCTTAATGGTTTTTGTGGAAACGGTGATACTTTTTAAAAACAGCATTTATTACGAAAAGAAATCTATTATAACATTATAAACTGAAAAATAAATCTTACCGACTTCAAACTTTTGAACGGTATAGTACAATAATTTAATAAAGATTGCAGAGAGACTGATTTGGTTACGTTATTCGCAATGCTTCTTGAGAGTAAGCGCTCACTGTGTTTTGGTGTGGTTTTAGTTTCTTTAGTAACAACAACTCGTGGGTAGTAGGTACACTACTACCATTCGTCTGATATAAATGTTGAAAATAGTTGTGCTGCTTAATGGTTTTTGTGGAAACGGTGATACTTTTTAAAAACAGCATTTATTACGAAAAGAAATCTATTATAACATTATAAACTGAAAAATAAATCTTACCGACTTCAAACTTTTGAACGGTATAGTACAATAATTTAATAAAGATTGCAGAGAGACTGATTTGGTTACGTTATTCGCAATGCTTCTTGAGAGTAAGCGCTCACCGTGTTTTGGTGTGGTTTTAGTTTCTTTAGTAACAACAACTCGTGGGTAGTGTATAGGGGTGTAACGGTACACAAATATGACAGTTCGGTACGTACCTCGGTTTTAATGTCACGGTTCGGTATGATTTCGGTACAGCAGGGGGGAAAACTAAACTTTAAAAAAAAAAAAATGTATGGTTTACTGAACAAGTTGCTCTTTCTTTAAATACATTCAGTTATAGTTAAAATTTTCTTAGTGATAAAAATCTTATCAGCTTATGCTTAAAACTATAGGGAGACCTTTTACATTATAAGGTTACAATTAGGCATCACAACTTAACCCAAACTTAAATTTAATTGCTATTTATTTTTAAATAGATGATCAACACTCAACTTAAAAAAAAAATAAACAAATTGTATGCAAACATGTAAATTGCCCATAATGCAGTTTTTAAATTAACTTATAAATAATACAATTTCTAAGTTATTTGTTAAAATGTATTCAATTACACAATGGCTGTCATAGCATGTTTCATAACAGATTAATTTAAACATACTGTACGTTAAGTAATTAAGGGTCTGCCATATACTCATTATAAAATATAATGCTCCTCTCTAGACTTAATTTCTCTAGTGAACTAATGAGCTGCGTTTGATTTCCACGCTGTATTGTTGATGTCTTTCCGCGGTTGAAACACTGATTGAGCAATTACATGAGGCATGAGATGTTCAGTCATGTTTATTCGCGTTAAAACTAGTAGTACAGAGGAAGGAATGATCGAGTTCACTTGCGCTCCGCTCTGCACAAATCAGCGTGGCGTCACGGCTCAGACACGGGAACCGGAATACGTGTACCGTTACACCCCTAGTAGTGTAGTTCTTCACAGAGAGTTTGAAACTTTTTTTAGTTTGTTTGTTTAACCGTTTTGGAGCTCATGGCAGACCCTGAAGCTTTATGCATGAATGAAAATCTATTTCTTTATAGAGAAAGTGAAGAAGATTCTACTTCAATCCGACTGTTGTGCTCTATAGGGCAGTCTACTATAAATAAGCGCTTTATACAAATGGTTTTTAAAGAATCCTTGTGTTTTCTTATCACCAGTGGCAACCGGTGCATAAAAAGGATGTTCTTTAGGCAGAGATGAGAGCACTCGTGGACTCACGATCATGCAGGTGTAACCCTACTTATTATTCTTGTAATTGAAAAGCTCTTTCACAGAATTCACACCGGATGTCAGAGCCTCCTGAAGAACGTTGTTGAGTTTTTGGGATTGCGTGGAGCTCAGCGCAAAACTCCTGGCTAATTACAAGTGTTGCCACTTTTACAAGTGAAACCTTATCTGTGAGGGATGACAATGAGTGCATTCATTATTCATCGCCTCTAGGACTGGGAACAGATCAATACGCCAGACCCATCAAAAGCCACAGGAGCTGGATGCTGAGGCCACTGGCTGCTGGACAAGCGAACAAAGTCCCATTGAGAAACCGGGACGGTTGGATACCAGTTTCTTTGATGGTGAACCCATGCATTGCCGAGGAGGAGTTTGTGTGTGTTTTGAAGGATACTAGTTTAGTTTGGACCATAGGGAATGCTTGTAGACAAGGTCATTTTCTGTAAAAGATAACTTCTTGCATATAAGGTAAACATAAGAGCATCAAAATCAAAGCCATTCAAAGATCATTAATGTTCAGTATACACCAACATGGAGTGGGATTTTGGACCAATCAGATTTAACACTCGGCAGCCAATGTAATATCTTGTTGGGCATCGCTTATCATTTTTGTCACTGGTTAAGACAAAGACTTTCATAAATAAAGGATATCATTTTCGCGTTATGGTTTCGTGCTTGGTTTGCATCCTGTAAATATAAGATTTTTGTGACTTTTACTGTTTGTTTACATATTTTCTTTCATGTTAATTAGTTGTAATGAAAACAATTTGTCCTCGTCGGAGTGAAAGTGTGCAGTGTTGTTTCTGCACCATTGTTCTAAGACATCTGCAAGTAATTTGGCCTTTTTTTAGGGGTAAAACCCCTTTAACAAGGTAGTTTTCCACAGTCCCATAGATTTTACATTCATAGACCAGTTCTTCTCATTTTATGGCCTTTATTGACGTCAAAAAAAGTGTAAACGTCCTGGTATGGTTTTTAGTGTATGTTTTTAGCACGCGATCTTGACAGGCTACCCGGCTTCAGCCAGCAAAATGTAAGAAAAAGTTATGATGATGTCATGAAGAGTTGTTTTGTTTGGTGTTTCACAAATTTATTTAGTTTAATTTTTTTTAAAGGAGACATCTTATGTCTTTCCTTTGTTTGAAAGTACAGTTTTGTGTAACCAGCTTTTCTTCATTAGGATTTTTTTATTTTTTGTAAATTCCTCAGCCATTAGATCTGATTATAACAAACTGTTTTATGGGGGGGTTTTAATAAGTCCCAATTTTAGTCAATGTGCATAGTTTTTTTTTTAAGGAATGGTCTGTACACAAACACATTGTGACAAATACAGTTTAACATTCAAAATAACTCAATAATGAACTGCATCCCCTGCCAAATCATGGAAAATGTGATCTGTCCATATCTATCTATAATATATAACTAATAATAATATATATATAAAATAAATATTTCTGACTAATAGTACCACTGCTCTACCACTATTTACACAAATTGCACTGTTAAACTACCATTTCCAAACCAGAAACCTTTTTTGTATGTGTGTAAAAGCCTAGACTTGTGGTCAACACTTTCTCAGCATTTGTTCTGTAGAGCACTCATTTGAAGTGACGCTCAAAGATAAGAGGGCTCTGTTTTAGTTTTTAGTCAAAGGAACTGAGTGAATGGAGGTCTGGGAGGTTGAGATAGCACTGGGCTCATGTCAGCGACATCAAAATTCAACCGGGTCATTTTAGACCACCCATTCAACTATGACCTCCACTACAGATCTATATACCGATATTTCATTCATCTCATTTTATTGTCTTTGTTTTGAATGCAGCCTTTTGTTATTTACACTTTACTGTAGTTTAGTATCATTTCTGTTTTTTATTACTGAATAAACTCAGCCTCATTAAATGTAGTCAAAGAGGACCTATGTGCGACATTCACCCACATAGCCATTATAATTGACTACTGTGGTCCCAGTGTTGTGAATGTGTTGTGAACTATAGTTAAGGTAACTGTGACAGCATGACAGAAGGCTGACATGGATGCCCATATTGCACTGGGCTCACATATGTGTACGGTTCAGCACACGTCTGGACCATCTCACTCTGAACAGATGGTTACATCTGAGCACAGCGGGGTTTATGGGGAATTAATTCATCAATGTAAAATGTAATAAAATGGATCAAATCATACATTTCATACATCTCCATCTATTGGAATTTATGGTAGATTCTAGAGTATTGAAAAATCTCCTAAAGGTTTGGAATAATTAAGTTTGTTTTAATGTTTTTGAAAGAAGTCTCTTATGTTCACCAAGGCTGCATTTATTTGCTCAAAAGTACAGTTAAAACTGTAATATTGTGAAATATAATTTCAATTTAAAAGGTCTGTTTACTGTAATAATGTAATTTATTCCTGTGATGGAAAATCTCAATTTTCAGCAGTCTTTACTTCGGTCTTCAATGCCGCAGGATACTTCAGAAATCATTCTAATATGCTAATCATTAATTTCTTCTTATTATCAATGTTTAAAACAGTTTTTACTGCTTAAAGGGGTCATATGATGCGATTTCAATTTTTTCTTTCTCCTTGGAGTGTTACAAGCTCTTGGTGCATAAAGAAGATCTGTAAAGTTGCAAAGACTAACACCTCAAATCCAAAGAGATATTCTTTATAAAAGTTAAGACTGGTCCACGCCCTCCTAAAACGCCTCGTTCTAACACGCCCCCACATATCTACCTCACTGTGTGGGAAGATTTGCATAACGCCGCCCAAATGGTCGTCACATGTGGTTGCCGCAGGCATCACAGTGTGTTAAGGGGCGTAACATTTCCGTCACACGCTTGAGGAATTCGGCCAATCATAACGCACTGGATAGCTGGCCAATCACAGCACACCTCGCTTTTCAGAACGATGAGCTTTGTAGAAATCGACGCGTTTCAGAAAGGCGGGGCATAGAGGAGAAACAATAATGTACAGTATGTGGAAAATAATGTGTTTTTTGAACCTTAAACCGCATAAACACATTTCATTACACCAAATACACAAAATAATGTTCTTTTTAGCAGCATCATATGACCCCTTTAATATTTTTGTGATGCCCCAAACTTTTGAATGGTAGTGTAAGATTAAAATAATGATAATAATACCTTTATTCAGAAAGGACACATTGAATTTATCAAAAGTGACTGTAAAAACGTTTATGAAGCTGCTATTTTTTAAATAGGCCTAGTAGATTTTTCAAATAAATGCTGTTCTATTGAACTTTCGATTCATCAAAGAATCCTGAAGAACAAATGTAAGGAGCAAAAGCTGTTTTCAACATTGATAATAATAATAATAAGAAGAGAGTAATGATAACAACCATTTTTAATAATTGAGCACCACATCAGCATATTAGAATGATTTCTGAAGGACCATGTGACACTGAAGACTGGAGTAATGATGCTGAAAATTCAGCTTGAATCACAGGAATAAACTACATTTTTAAATAAATAAAAATAAAACAAAAAACTGTTATTTTAATATTTAACAGTATTACTGTTTTTACTGGTTTTTGACTGGGAGTGAAGGTCACGGACACACTCGTATTGCTATTTTTCTGTTGAAGAATCATGAATACTAAGAGTTTAGTAACAATAATACCATAAAAGCATCATGCTCAACCTTTTAAAATCATTATAATTTGCACCATGTTTTACAGAGTTGTTAAAAGCTCTCGCCTGATGGAGTTTCAGTGTGAGAGTTGCGTCTCTCTCTCCTCTCTACAGGAGTCTGGCTGCTTTGTAGTCGGAAGGGTCCATAAGTTTACGCAGTGAGTTCAGTTCAGCCCTGAGCACGAAGCCCTCAAGTCTTCAGGGCCGCTCCAGTTACAGGCCTGGCCTTCCTGTCTTTCGAAGAAGGCTGATGGGGGGGGGGGGCGTGCAGGAAACTTGAGCGTCCTCCAGTGAATTACACAATACGCCAGCCATGGAAAAGTCTGCTTCTCTGGAGACCATCCCAATGTTAGGAGTTAAAGTGTGTCCCCACCTTCCTCATTACATAAGGAAGAGTTTCAAAAACCTGTTTCAAAAAAAGAGTATTTTTTTTCTTGTTCTCGTCTCTCTCGCAGTTGGAGAATTTCTGCACCCAGTTTGCACTCAAGTTCAGATCTTTGTCTCAAGTGTATTAACACACAGGAACAAGGTTGTGCGCCATTCAGAATTGATTTGACAATGCCTTAAATTCCACTTCTAATTCAAAATTACATTTAACAGGCGGTTCCCACAGTCCTTGAAAACTTTGAAAGGTCATGGAGATTTATTTAGCCAATATAAAATTGTATACTTAAGCTATTCTGATTTTTTTTCATGGCTAAAAGATGTGATGTGCGGTGAGTGCGGTCTCTATTAAAAATCCTTATCCTTAATTAAAATTAGTGCTGCCAAACGATTAATCGTGATTAATCGCATCCAAAATAAAAGTTTTTGTTTACATAATATATGTGTGTGTACTGTGTATATTTATTATGCATATATAAATACACACACATGCATGTATATATTTCAGAATTTTTTTTATATTAAATATATTTATATATAATATAAATTATATGAATATAA
>NW_015506444.1:34906-97026 GCF_001515645.1 Sinocyclocheilus grahami | reverse complement strand
ATATTAGAATGATTTCTGAAGGACCATGTGACACTGAAGACTGGAGTAATGATGCTGAAAATTCAGCTTGAATCACAGGAATAAACTACATTTTTAAATAAATAAAAATAAAACAAAAAACTGTTATTTTAATATTTAACAGTATTACTGTTTTTACTGGTTTTTGACTGGGAGTGAAGGTCACGGACACACTCGTATTGCTATTTTTCTGTTGAAGAATCATGAATACTAAGAGTTTAGTAACAATAATACCATAAAAGCATCATGCTCAACCTTTTAAAATCATTATAATTTGCACCATGTTTTACAGAGTTGTTAAAAGCTCTCGCCTGATGGAGTTTCAGTGTGAGAGTTGCGTCTCTCTCTCCTCTCTACAGGAGTCTGGCTGCTTTGTAGTCGGAAGGGTCCATAAGTTTACGCAGTGAGTTCAGTTCAGCCCTGAGCACGAAGCCCTCAAGTCTTCAGGGCCGCTCCAGTTACAGGCCTGGCCTTCCTGTCTTTCGAAGAAGGCTGATGGGGGGGGGGGGCGTGCAGGAAACTTGAGCGTCCTCCAGTGAATTACACAATACGCCAGCCATGGAAAAGTCTGCTTCTCTGGAGACCATCCCAATGTTAGGAGTTAAAGTGTGTCCCCACCTTCCTCATTACATAAGGAAGAGTTTCAAAAACCTGTTTCAAAAAAAGAGTATTTTTTTTCTTGTTCTCGTCTCTCTCGCAGTTGGAGAATTTCTGCACCCAGTTTGCACTCAAGTTCAGATCTTTGTCTCAAGTGTATTAACACACAGGAACAAGGTTGTGCGCCATTCAGAATTGATTTGACAATGCCTTAAATTCCACTTCTAATTCAAAATTACATTTAACAGGCGGTTCCCACAGTCCTTGAAAACTTTGAAAGGTCATGGAGATTTATTTAGCCAATATAAAATTGTATACTTAAGCTATTCTGATTTTTTTTCATGGCTAAAAGATGTGATGTGCGGTGAGTGCGGTCTCTATTAAAAATCCTTATCCTTAATTAAAATTAGTGCTGCCAAACGATTAATCGTGATTAATCGCATCCAAAATAAAAGTTTTTGTTTACATAATATATGTGTGTGTACTGTGTATATTTATTATGCATATATAAATACACACACATGCATGTATATATTTCAGAATTTTTTTTATATTAAATATATTTATATATAATATAAATTATATGAATATAAATATATACATGTAAATATTTTCAAAATATGTACTGTATGTGTGTGTATTTATATATACATAATAAATATACACAGTACACACACATTTATTACGTTAACAACTTTTATTTTGGATATGATTAATCGCGATTAATCGTTTGACAGCACTAATTAAAATATAGTAAAATATCTAATTTATATTATTATATATTATAATAATACATTTTTATCTTTTTAAGTGCTTTTAAAATGCTATAATTTAACAGTTAAATGTATTAAATAAAAAATGGAAAAATTTCCCATTTTTCATACTGTACATTATAATGTTGTGATGCTTAAATTCACTTGCAGCATTTTAAATGATAGATTTTTAGTTTGGCAAAGCTGATTTAAGCAAGTAGAATGCATAGTTAGAAGTTATAGTAGCAATTACATATTGAGTAAATTCCTCTTCAACATTAAATTCAACAATCTGTGTGGCCAATTCGATTTAAATTTATTGAATTGAAAGGGAGCCATTCTTAAATTCTCAGTTTTACCGAATGCTGTGCAGGAGAGATGGACTTCAGCATTTATGGTGGCCATCAGCAGGCATGAGCTCAGTCTGATCAATGGAAACCGTCAGAGAGACAGTGTTTCGCCTGACGTGACTCTGCTCTGCCTGTGTGCCATGTTAGGTAACACGTTCCAGCCTGCTTTTACTCAAAACACAGTCAGCCATTCAACCAGATGTTAGGCTGTAAAATTCAGGTGAATTTGACTATTAGTACTTTTTCACTTTGGAAAATTGTCTCAGGCTTATGCTTACAATAACAAGACTGTTCGTGACATGAGGGAAGCCACTGGTGTGCTGTGTTTATGCTGTCCCTGCTCATTATTTTTTGTCAGTACTTCATAGTAGTTCAATCAATGCCTGTACATGGGAAATTTCAGTCGTCCCGAGCACTTAGCTGCTGATGAGACAAACAACAGGGCTCTGTTCAGTGTCAGAGGGGCTGATTTTATCCCTCACGTCACTCTCACATTGCTCTTTTTTCATTTAAATGTTTTTTGGGAAAAGGAATTGCTTATTTTATTCAGAAAGGATGCGTTACATTTATTAAAAGTGACCGTAAAGACATTTATAATGTTACAAAAGATTCCGGTTTCAAATAAATGCAGTTCATCAACTTCATCAAAGAATACTGATCACGGTTTCCACAAAAATATTGAGCATATTAACGGTTTTCAACCTAAAAAATTTTCCCGGAGCACAATGTCAGCATATTAGAATGATTTCTGAAGGATCATGTGACACTGAAGACTAGAGTAATGATGCTGAAAATTCAGCTTTGCATCACAGAAATAAATGACATTTTAATATACGTTCAAATATAAATTAGTTATTTTAAAGGGTAATAATATTTCACAATATTTTTGTTTTTGCTGCATATATCATCAAATAAATGCATAGAAGAAGCAGCCAGAACATTCTGCAAAACATCTTCATTTGTGTTTCTCTGAAAATCGTACAAGTTTGCAACATGAGTAAACGATGAAAGAATGTAAATTTTTACATGAAATATTCCTTTTAAAAGTGATGGGGATATAATATCAGTGTTTAAATTGGTGTTATTCTCAGCTTAAATTGAGTTTGTAAGTATACAAAAATATGCAGAAGCGTAGACTACAAACAAGACCGTTGTCTGGCTGAAGGATGCAGAACACAATACCGCATTTTGTAAATGTAATACAAGAGAAATCTAAAATAACAGTGTCTTCTCTCTATAAAGGCATTCTGAGATAAAACGAATGTCAGCACAGACTCTGCCTTGATTGTTCGATTAGGCTGCACACGAGGAATCTGCCAGCGTTAGGCAGAGGCAGTCACGCAATGGGATCAGCTTAAAACAGAAACATGTGTGGGCAAAGGGGCTTGAAATAATACCAAAGACCTTTCCTTTGCCTTTTTTTTTTAATTATCTCGTTTACCCTTTTTCTCTGGAATAGCAACAACCAGCAAATGAGACTTTCTCTAGAATAAGCCTGGCAAATGGAAGGAAATTACATCATTGGGGGGAGGGGGGTGTAATTGATGTCTCAGTCTTTTCACTAGTAGGTCTTAGCTATAGTCTGACTTGTTGTGTGTTTCACAGCTGCTCCCTTCAAATTAGACTGTGTAGTTCTACCGTAAAAGTTGCAGGTACGTCCCATAAATTGCTCAGAGTGGCTCTGAGCGGTTTAACAAATTAAAGATTCAGTCATCTACTGGTTTACACATACCATAGTACTTTTATCATAGGTTTCTTGGACAAGATACTGTGTTAATTCTATGTTTTTTGAACAAGTACCATAATATTATTTATTCAAAACTTTAAGTATTCAAAAGATCTTTTGAATGTTTTTGATATGCTCACAAAGCTGTATTTATTTGATCACAGTAAAAACAGTGATGTTTTGAACTATTATTCTAATTTCAAATAACTGTTTTTTTTATATACTTTAAAATGTAATTTATTTATATGATGCAAAGCTCACATGATCCTTCAGAAATCACTCTAATATGCTGAAAAAATCGTATTCTTAAAATCACTGAAAATTGCACTGCGTAATATTTTTGAGGAAACTGACACATTTTTTTCAAGATTCTTTGATGAATATAAAGTTAAAAAAGGAATCTTTTGTAGCAATGTAAAAGTCTTTACTGTCACTTTTGATCAATTTATTGTGTCCTCGCTAAATAAAAGTAAAATTAAAAATTATACTGACCTCAAACTTTTGAACAGAAGTGTATATAGGTCTTATATGGCAACATTTGTGCCAAAGTACCATTTTAATGTGATGACCAAGTTACCAATATTTTTTATAGCACTTTTTTGTGAGTTGACTTACAAAAAGTAAGATGAAAACAAGTCTCTTTTTCTGAAACGATCTTCAAACAGAGTTATTTGTAAGCCTTACTAACGAACGCTATCAAATGAATCAGCCTCACAACATTAGCACTGATTATTTGGCAATAAGAGGTTATCATATGTCAAACAGTGTATGTTTATCATAGTGTCTGGCTAATTGTTTAGTGAATTTGTTGATGAAATATCATTCAAAGAGTCTGTGATTGTTAGGCAGATGATCATATTGTTTTGGTTTTGTTTGGGATAGGTTTATTGGGTTATTTCTCCCACTTACCACTGGACAGGAGTTTAGGGAGGAACAAATTACATTTGGGTGTGCTAAACTAAATCATTTATATGGGTTTGATCTCATTTTCAGCCTCCTTGTGGTTTCAGCCTAAGACGTCATTCTTTTCACAAAGACAAAGAGAGACAGACGGAAAGACATACTGACATCGAACGTAATCCAGTTTCATTTAATTTGAGATCCCTTTGTGTTTTATTTTGAAAGCATCATGCAACACACTTCCTCCGTTGTTCATAAAGGAAGTCGTCAAACGGTCATAAGCGTTATTTTATTAGCTGCGTGGCCATGAAGAGCTCAAAATAGAGTAGTAGATCACTGTTTCCTTTTGTGATGATAATCACCTCACTGTCTCTGTAGTAGGGGCCGAACGACTTCTGATTTTTTGAAGTCGACTTTTATGTGATGAAAGTCGAGTCGAAGTCGACTAGTCGCTGATGGCGTCATTAATGAACAAATAAGTCTGGAGCTGTGACAGACACCTTGTGCACAGCTATGGCATATGACACAGTGCTGCCCACATGGCTGTTGCTCCTATAACTCCTTGCTCCTTTTTTTTATCAGTTCTTTTGTCTTTGGGTCGTTATATTTCTCACAGATTTCTGCTCGTTCTAAATCAGATACAGAAAAAGTAGCACAGTAAAGATTACAAAAAGGTTGTGTTTGCGGAACGATGTATGTTAAAAGCACACGTCCAGTTTTGTGTGAGTGAAGGAAATCTGCTTGGGAGTGGAGAGATTCGTCCTCGCACACATGGATCGCGTAATATTATGCGCTCTCGACATTGTCATTAAGATCACACTATAGAAACCGCCTAAAATTAGAAATTTACTAAAACAGGCTTATGTCAAGACATTTGGTAGGGGGGGCACCTGGGGTGTGTCCACATAGACATGCCCCTGCGCGCGTGATGTATGCGCTACTGGGGGGGCACCTGGGGTGGCCAGCCAAATTTCAGGGGGGGCCGGTGGCACCCCTGGCCACCACATAGACATGCCCCTGCGCGCGCTTCATGTTAATGTTAATTTAATGTTTATGCTAAAAAAAAGTGCATATAGCTGCTAATTGTATTTGTTGTTTGTTGATTTTCAAATATAAAACTTATTGAAATGTTTTCAGTGTGTGTATCAGTTCTTTTTGAACATTTTCATCTAATAAAAAAAAAACGTGATAGTATTGATAACCGTGATAACTTTGGTCACTATAATCGTGATATGAAATTTTCATACCGTTACATCCATACAAACAGCAAATTCAGAGGTATTTCCTTTGATAAAAGTTTTTAAATCTTGAGCTTTCAAATGAAGTTTTACATTATATACTTTAAATTAAACCATTGTGTTCTGTGCACTTAATTTTTTTAGGTATAATAAACTTTTACTGGCTGGTTTTGCCATCATTTTAAGGCCAAAGGGCATGTAAGCATACTGCGTTTTGTATTTACTTCCATAAATTAAATAGCATTTGTGTAGAAACCATTGCGTAACATAACATGCATAAGGGAGTTTGTGCATATACAAAGTCCATGTTTTTGTGATCCTCATGAGATTATAACACTCAAAGAACAGATCTTTGCTCTAAGATGGTTGGTACATCAGATGTAGTGTTGTGAAATCATGACTACTTTTAATGTTTTATAATAGTTCTGGTCTAGAATGTATTTCTATTGTCACCCTTAATAGGTTCCCTGGGTTGTGGTTTTATTTTAATCTAAGCATTATGCATGAATTGTGTTTTATATTATGGTGTTAATGACCACTGGTTTATATTAAACTTGTTGCAAATATGTTATGCATCACTTTTAAATACTGCAAGTAGTTTTTGTGGATATTCGTCACTATGTGCATTGTCTAACTGACATTTACATTTGCGTCTGACACGTATCTCTTGGGTAGATCTCTGTGAAAGCGATAGCTCTAACAATTGCCAGACTGTTCATGCGTTACACGGTTGCATTTCTGTTCCAGGTGGCAAAGGGAGTCATTGCCGCACTGTTGTGTGGAGTCAGGGTATTTCCCCTGCTGCCCGTCTGTCGGGCGAGAGGCTGCCTGCCATTGCTCACGATAAACACTGCTCATTTAGGCTGAAGGTGACCCTCTTACGATTAATTATTGAACTTGTCCGTCAATCAGGATTATTAAGTCACTCCATCATTAATTACTTTATTGTCTTTGCTTGAATGTTACAGTTTCTGTTGGTGCCATTTTACATCATTTTGTTTGATCCGGCACTATAATGTGCCGTTCACTTGCAGAATGCAAGCTTCAAGAAGACACATAGCCTAAGTCTGAAGTAGTGAATTTAGGTAAAGGGGTGCAGAGCAACCTTGTTATGCAAACATCTGCATGCAAACTTGAGATTAAATACATGATAACAGAAAACAGAAAAAAGTAAAGATCACCTGTGAACAGAATGTTTATTGTATATTCCAATCAAGCTGTAGTTTTGTCAAATTAATGCAAAAATTTGAATCTATTATTATCTGTGTGTATTTTGGATACACAAAATTGGAGCTATGAAATTAGCAAGACAAATTTAAAATGCCATTTTGTTTGACTTAGGACAGAGTCCTCTTTGCTTGTCAATCATAGATGTGTTACATGACTTTCAGTTGTAGTGTTTTGAAAACTGGGTCAACAATCCATTTTGATTGGCCTAGCACAGAAATGGGTGGTTGTGACTTTAATGTTTTATTGAATGGCTCCTGAGGGAATAGGGATCTGAGAATAGAAATGTAAATGTCCGAGCACTCATTTGATGAAGTCAGAGGTCAGGCAGTAATCTGTGCCTCTTCTGTCCTGTTCGTTAGATTTAGTCTCGCTCAGTGACCTGAGAAATGGTGGATCAGCAATTGATGTTTGGTTGAGATAGTTGAACACATTAGCATTCACCCGTGTGTCATTTAAACCACTTATTGCCACAGTAAGACTAATTAATGACTCTCGCATCCCTCTCAAAGAGACTCGTATATCAAACTGTGAATATTGATGATTCACAGTTGCTTCATCAATCACGCAGCTGAAATGCCATAATTTTTGCACTAGGTTTGTGGTTTATTTAGAACTGTACATCAATACTCTCTTTTGAGTTTACGGAGTTGTCAGTGTGACAATTAGTGTGTCCCAAAATCATAATATGATTTTGAAAATAAAATAAGGAAAAGTTATCATGATTATAAAGCTTTTTTTGTGTGGCTTTTCTAAAATGTAGATAAATTGGGCTAATATTGTCCTTTTCAACTTTTGAGTAGTAAGTTAAGTTTGAGTAGTAAGGAATTTAAAGCTACGAAACCTAACTAATACATTTACATTTAGTCATTTAGCAGATGCTTTTATCCAATGCGACTTACAAATGAGGACAATAGAAGCAATCAAAATCAACAAGAGCAATGATATACAAGTGCTATAACAAGTCTGAGTTAGCCTAACACAGTACGCGTAGAAAGTTTTTTTTTTAAATTATATAATAAATAAAAAAAGACAGAATAGAAAAAAATTCAGTTTTAATTTTAATTCTAATTTTAGTTTAGTTTAGTTATTTTTTTCTGTAGTTTTTTTATATTTCTATTTAATGTATTTTTATTTCAGTTTTAGTCATTTTAGTACTTTATTTCAGCCAAGGCAGCATTTCTTAAGTTTTTCACCTGATATTTATATTTTATTTTATTTCAAGACTATTGCAACAAAAACTTTAAATAGTTTTAGTTGTAATTAATAACAATGCTGGTGGCGCCGATAGCCTCATGGTTAGTGCGCCAACATATACAAGTGCGACTGTGCTCGTGGCGACCCGAGTTCAATTCCTGTCTCGAGTTCCTATGCCGATCCCGCTCCCCTCTCTATACCCAATACTGTCCTGTCATCTCTCCACTGTCCTGTCTGAATAATAAAGGAATAAAAAGCCCAAAAATATAACTTAAAAAAAACAAACAATAACACTTAGTGTCAGTGTTTGTGGTGTCTTTTAGGCTTTACCTACTTTTTGTAATTGTTAAGGTCTAACAACTGTTTCTCTTTATTCTGCTTCATATTCTTTCTCTGTTATTTAGTTGATCATCTGTTTTACACAGCCGCCTGCTTTATAGGGGCTTCAAACAACGAGTAACACAGCCTCATAGACTATCAAAGAACTATTTACTCGGAAGAAGCTCAAACACAGAGCATATTGACCTGATTAATGTAGAATAAGATGTTTCTTTTGCACAATGTTGTTGTGTGATTTATATTTGATAAAAATTCAATCACATAATTAATGCCATAAACCATTTCTCTCTTCTTTTTTTCCATCATCTTTAAAGTGGTCAGTGGACTTGGCTGAGGCTATGGAACTTTCTCTAATGCTGTTTCTTTTGATGACAGAGCCAGAGTTTATATGAAGGCGTGTTCTCCCTGACATCCATGTCTTATTTTCTTTTTTGGGGAGTCTAAATATAGAATTGTGGGTTAACAAGAAGTCTGTATGAAGTCCATGTGTCGGGGAGATTCTTCAGAAGGCTGAGTGATGTCGGTTATTGCTGATTCACAAATCCGTCTGGCTTATGCTTTGAATCTGAGAGGTTGTTGAAATATTACTATGTTTCTAATATGAATCATATTCAAGTTGCGAGTTTCATAATGGTGTCTACATGTGTAATCTCTTTTGAACCTTGAGCTGCATTGAATGTTATTTGTTGCAGATGACTGACTGTTACTGTATTATCATTTGAATATAAATGGCAAAACAGGTAGCATGAATGAAGCATTAAAAAGGTATAAAGGACCCTTTTTATGCTAAAAGTAGAGTATCTTCTGTGTTTTGGTTTATTCAGCTTCTATGGTTTTGAAATCAGCAAGTCACAGTTCATTGTAATTTCTGTTTGAAAACAGAAAACAGTTTTATCTTTCATTTTTTTATGATTGGCTTGTAAATAATAGCAAATGCATTGACCTAGTTTCTCATTGATCAATGCCACCTTGCTAATCGTCCTAATATGATAGTATATTGATATCTGGGTCATGATATGATATATTATTTTGATAGTTTGAGAGAATAGCGCATCCATTGTGTTCCAATGTGTTTATCATAGCACTAAAACCCACAACTGTTAGAAATGTTATGCTACATGACACAATCAGGTGTGTATTGATGTAAAGCCACACTATATGTGAAACAATGTAGCTTAAAATAGGCCTGTCGCAGTAATCAATATATCGGCTTATCGCGCAATATATGTACATGACCGCAATAATTTTTGGTTACGCAATATATTGCCCATTATATTTGCTTAAAAATTAATCTCACCATGTTTTGTACATTCCACTTGCGCCTGTGTCTTTTGCAGCTTCTCGTACATGAAGTGGTGTAGTCATGAGTTGCTAGTTCAAATTTTAAAAATGCTTCTACAAAAAAAGTTTCATCTGCAGATATGGTCTTGTTTAGGGATCTGTGCCTTTGTGCATACGGACATCTGGCTGCCAAGTAGGGATTGTGTTTTTCAGCAATAGTGTGCACCCTTCATTTACAGAGAAAAGAAGGTCAGGGAAAAATCTGTAGATGGAAAAATCGCCATACAAGTTCTTTGTGCATTTTTCTTTTTTTCTACTTGTTATGTTGCACTTTTTGTTAGAAAATGTTTATTTACTATTTATTCAGGTTTTTAAAGGTATCTAATATTTTGATACTTAATTTCCATGAAGTTTGTTGTCATTTGGAAGTGTGTAGGCATTCTTACATTATTATGCTGTTACATTATGATTATATATTCAGTGGCATAAAATGGTCTTTAAAATGACAATAATATCGCTTATCGCAATTATTTCTGGGGCAATCTATCGCACAACAAAAAGTTGTTATCGTGACAGGCCTAGCTTAAAATATTATTTTTTTGACATAACATTTGTGATCATGCATTGAAATATTTTCCTTACAATACTGTGAAAGAATAAGTAGGTCTTAAATCCATAATGTGCACAATGACAAAATAAATGAGGAGGAATTATTTACCTAACCTCCTTGGTGAAAACTAGTCTCATCTGAATAGGGCATGAGACTGTTTTGCTCACTCATGCTTCATTAAGAAGCTTCTAACCTTTGCCTTCCATCCTTCGTCTCAGAATGGGTCATTTCATTACGGTGCAGCTGCTTCTGAATACCAAGCCAAACATTGCCAGCTTTTATGCCCAACCTCTGCACCCACCGTAAAAAGCAATGCAAATGGAAAGTTTATAAAACGTGTTGTGGAATATAAACCAGACAGGCCGATACTGCTTTCAGGAATCCTTCTTGAAAGTAGCACGCTTAATTATTTAAATACTCTCCTGTTTCGTGGCCTTGGCACATTCCAAACCTCCCGCACATGTGTGAGATTGTGACTTGGGTAATCACGACAATGCGACTTATGCAAGAGAAAAAGCCTTGAAGCATCTGGGTGCAATGGCATGATGAAAGTCCTCAGAACTCAAACTGTTTGATGTAACTGTGTGAAATAACGTCCAGTGAATTATCTCACTCTGTATTTGTGTTTCACTCTATTTACTGGTGTGGCTTGATTGACGCAATTTGTTGACATGAATCGGTCAAGAATCAATTCAAAATCAATATTTTTCCCAGTTACTTTACCTTATTGGTTCAAAGGGTGAATAGAGATGTGTTTAAGGCTTGCGCAAAGAATTTGTGGTAGTTTATTACAGCAGTGTCTAACTATAGATATATACAACTGAATTATAATAAACCTTCTATATGTATTAGGGTTGTGCTAATAGACGATAGTATTATGTATCGATAGTCAGAGATCGCCTGTTGGTGATACCTTTGTCGATAACAAGCCGATTATTATTATTATTATTATTACTACTGTTAATATTTATTGTCCGTCAAAAATAGCGATGCAGCACAGAGAGCCGCTTCTGGGACTCTTCAGAAACATGCCGCGGCGCAACTGGAATAAACAAGCATTGACTAGAGGGACCACAATCAGATCCAGTGGCCATGTCAGAGCCGTAACGCACCGCAGATGTGTGCAGTGTATTCATCTTTCAGCTTCACTTATTATAACGTCAGTATTTTTTAAAGTGCATAATACTTGTGCTAAACTGAAGTTAGTTATGATGTTCTTTGGTAATGTAAATGTTCTTTGCCCGTTTTCTGTAGCTGCTTTTTGAATAACTGAGGAAATGTAAGCATTATAATTTGTAACTTAAAATGTTTCTATTAAATTGTTATGTTAAATACAAATTCAGCCATATTAAAAACATTCGGCTGTTTTTAGCCTTACGCTGGAGTTGGTTCACTTTCCAGCAATGAAACTAAGTAAATAATTAAATAAGTTAGCACAATAATATTGTGTATCTGCGAACTGTACACTAATATGTATAGTTACAAAATTGCAACGATTAGGTAGATATGTGCATTGCTTTGTGCATTTAGCTGTTTTCCACATAGTTTTGTTGCTACTTTTTAAGTTTGCATTAGATAATTTCATTTATTTGATTTTGTTTTTGTGTCTCCCTTAGTCTGGCCTTTGGAGGCTCCAAACCTGCCAAATGAGTCTTCAGTGGAAGTGCTACACAATGCATTCTCCACCTTGTCTGGATTTTATCTTTCACCTAGTTCAGATCCATCCAAAGCCACAGAGAATTACAATCACAATGTTAACACTGGATTGGTATTCGCTTACTCCCTGAACTCTGCCACAAGCCCAGAGCCTCTTGCCACACCTCCTTTACTTTCCTTAAAGTCTAGAAAGGGAGTTGGATATACCCCCAGAGGTTCCTCCAGACAGCCTCGACAACTAAATTCTCCAGTGCCTACCTCCCATAATGTGCCCTTATCTTGGTCTGCTATCAGCCCAGCTCCTCAAATATCACAGACTACAGGTTCATATGTGCCGTCTAGCTTGCCTTCAGTTGGAGAAGATTCTCCTGACGAGCCTCCTGTTCCATCCCCTCAAACACAGGATGGGACTGTGGGAGTCAGTGACTCTGAGGTTCCTTTTGGAGACAGATTGGAACCATCTAGCAGAATCCAAGACCTCCAGTTACAAACCAGTCATGACCCCAACACCCAGCTAGGCTATCAGCAATTGAAACCAAGTCATATGGTTTTTGTACACCATCAAATGACTTCAGTGTCTGTTGAGCCAACTATGGGCCCACCCGAAGACCTTTTCCCAACCAACACTATGGATGTGGAGTATGGCTCTGGAGATTACCTAGAAACAATGTCCTTCATGGGATCTGAAGGCAATGACTATTCACTGGTTAGCAATCTAGTCACTGATGTGTATGACTTTGAGGACTCGAATTCAGAGACCTATGACACCACGTTCCCCTCAAGAATGGTGATGTCATTTTCCAGCAAACACTTGTATCCCTCCTCTATCAGTGTTACTAATTCTTTCTCCAGCAAACCTGTTGAAAGTCCCAGTTTCAATAGCAATTCAACCTTGAATGGAGCCACCACTGACTTAACCAAACACGTAACAACCTTTCAGAGTTTTACAACCTTTGTGCCTTTTACCATGTCAAGACCTTCAGATTTCACCAGTATTTTGACATCAGACATTGGACACACCGTTTCAACCATCCAGCCAACCAGAGTCCATTCCTTACCTATTCTCCCGACAACTTCAGATGTCTTAAACCAGAACCAGTCTGTCAATGAGACCTCAGAGTTGGCATCTGACTGGCCAAGCACTGTTACAGTCCAACCCACCGATGTTCTTTTACCAGACATGAACAGTTTAGAGTACTACACCATCCAGTTGACCAAGGACAATGGTAGCTTGCCAGAGCCCACTGCCAATCAGACGGCCTCTAGTGTTTTCTCTTTCATTCCAATTGGCACCACACATATTGTGAGCACTAGAACCTACACCATTGACCCAAGTTACATGCTAACAGCTTTGTTTGATGAAGATCTACAGCCTACAGGTAACAGTTCCTGGACTGAGGAATCCTCAACGGATATCTCTGGATTTGAACCTTTTAACACCACTATCTTGGATCCCTCTGAAGTTGGACCGAGTTTAACAGATACTACACTGCCATATTTGGAGCCGTCGTTTATACCAACAATAGACCCTTCAGCTTCATTGGAAGATATAAACTCAACCACTGATTGGGCTACAACACCTTTTATACCGTACAACACTTCCTTACTGGTGACTACCCCACCTCCAGTGACCAAGGAACCAGATGGTGTGTCTTCTGTTAATAACAGCCAATGGATTATCACCTCACTTCCAACAGAGACCCTCTTTCCTAGTAGTGTACTTCCCACTGTTTTAGTAACCACCTCTATCAGTGTTTCTGAATACCCAACTGACTCAACCTTCAACATCACCTCCACCCCTCCTGCAACAGAGATGGCTGATGAAGGATTCGTGTCTGGAACAACATCTGACACCATGGTTACTGATAACGATAACACCACACCGATCGGTAGCCTTACAACCACGTCCTCCCCAGGATTACATAATGACACCACTGTCAAGCCTTTCACTATCATAAGCTCCAACAACACAACAGTGACTTCCGTGAACGATACATCAGTTACAACCCTATCTACAACCCCTCCAACAACCACTTTCCGGAAGTATCTCTGCAACATCACTAAACCTGACACCTACTTGATCAGAGTTGGTAAGGCTTAACAAACATGAACTTGCTGCACATTTTTACACCAGAAAGGTGCTCATGTCCATTTTTGAGGATAAATGTGCAACTCGCTTAAAGCACTTAAGCACCTTAAGCAATAACTGGATTAGCAATCATGCAAGCATTATAGTATTTTATTTTAATATTTAAGGTTCTAAAAATAACACAGTTGCTCTGTTGTAGGGTTTCCTCCAGGGTCCACTGCTGGATATGCCAAAGCCAAAGTCAGAGAGATTCTCAAAGGAGAATATAACCGCTCTGTGGAGCTACAGGTACTGTGGACATAATGAATAGATTTGTTTTTCTCTTTTTTGTTCATGTCTTTATTAATTTAAATCAGTGACAACAATTGTACTTAATCTAAAAGTATTTTAAACAGTATTACAATACAGCTACAATTGTAAATACCTTTATTATAGATTGTTTTTTAATTGCTAGATTATTGAATATTTGTACTTTTAAAAATGTATTTGTTATTCCACATCAAAGTTTAATTGCAAAAACAAAAAGCTACACGTTTTTAACGATGCAAAAGCATCTAAAAATATACATTTTAACATTATTTTTTAAAATTTTTATTAAAAGAACATTATGTAGGTTTCCATGCATATATTTGAATGCATATTTTGGGATATATCTATCAGTGTTACTAATTCTTTCTCCAGCAAACCTGTTGAAAGTCCCAGTTTCAATAGCAATTCAACCTTGAATGGAGCCACCACTGACTTAACCAAACACGTAACAACCTTTCAGAGTTTTACAACCTTTGTGCCTTTTACCATGTCAAGACCTTCAGATTTCACCAGTATTTTGACATCAGACATTGGACACACCGTTTCAACCATCCAGCCAACCAGAGTCCATTCCTTACCTATTCTCCCGACAACTTCAGATGTCTTAAACCAGAACCAGTCTGTCAATGAGACCTCAGAGTTGGCATCTGACTGGCCAAGCACTGTTACAGTCCAACCCACCGATGTTCTTTTACCAGACATGAACAGTTTAGAGTACTACACCATCCAGTTGACCAAGGACAATGGTAGCTTGCCAGAGCCCACTGCCAATCAGACGGCCTCTAGTGTTTTCTCTTTCATTCCAATTGGCACCACACATATTGTGAGCACTAGAACCTACACCATTGACCCAAGTTACATGCTAACAGCTTTGTTTGATGAAGATCTACAGCCTACAGGTAACAGTTCCTGGACTGAGGAATCCTCAACGGATATCTCTGGATTTGAACCTTTTAACACCACTATCTTGGATCCCTCTGAAGTTGGACCGAGTTTAACAGATACTACACTGCCATATTTGGAGCCGTCGTTTATACCAACAATAGACCCTTCAGCTTCATTGGAAGATATAAACTCAACCACTGATTGGGCTACAACACCTTTTATACCGTACAACACTTCCTTACTGGTGACTACCCCACCTCCAGTGACCAAGGAACCAGATGGTGTGTCTTCTGTTAATAACAGCCAATGGATTATCACCTCACTTCCAACAGAGACCCTCTTTCCTAGTAGTGTACTTCCCACTGTTTTAGTAACCAGCTTTATCAGTGTTTCTGAAAACCCAACTGACTCAACCTTGAACATCACCTCCACCCCTCCTGCAACGGTGATGGCTGATGAAGGATTTGTGTCTGGAACAACACCTGACACCATGGTTACTGATAGCGATAACACCACACTGATCGGTAACCTTACAACCACGTCCTCCCCAGTATTACATAATGATACTACTGTGGCACCTTTCTCTATCTCAAGCTCCAACAACACAACAGTGACTACCCTGAATGACACATCAGTTACAACCCAATCCACAATCCTCCCAACAACCACTGCCCGGAAATATCTCTGCAGCATCACTAAACCTGACACCTACTTGATCAGAGTTGGTAAGGCTTAACAAACATGAACTTGCTGCACATTTTTACACCAGAAAGGTGCTCATGTCCATTTTTGAGGATAAATGTGCAACTCGCTTAAAGCACTTAAGCACCTTAAGCAATAACTGGATTAGCAATCATGCAAGCATTATAGTATTTTATTTTAATATTTAAGGTTCTAAAAATAACACAGTTGCTCTGTTGTAGGGTTTCCTCCAGGGTCCACTGCTGGATATGCCAAGGCCAAAGTCAGAGAGATTCTCAAAGGAGAATATAACCGCTCTGTGGAGCTACAGGTACTGTGGACATAATGAATAGATTTGTTTTTCTCTTTTTTGTTCATGTCTTTATTAATTTAAATCAGTGACAACAATTGTACTTAATCTAAAAGTATTTTAAACAGTATTACAATACAGCTACAATTGTAAATACCTTTATTATAGATTGTTTTTTAATTGCTAGATTATTGAATATTTGTACTTTTAAAAATGTATTTGTTATTCCACATCAAAGTTTAATTGCAAAAACAAAAAGCTACACGTTTTTAACGATGCAAAAGCATCTAAAAATATACATTTTAACATTATTTTTTAAAATTTTTATTAAAAGAACATTATGTAGGTTTCCATGCATATATTTGAATGCATATTTTGGGATATAAAAATGCACCTTGATGCAAAGAAAAATTTTAAAATGTTAACAGGAAATGGATGGAATATTTCACACACACACAAAAGTAGTTTTTGCGATATTACTATTTATTGCATAAACTGAATGTACAACTTTGTTGGAAACATAAGTATGGTATTTAGGTATTAGGTATGTATTATGGGTACTTTTATTTTTCAATATCTCAAGAATTACCTATTGAAATTAACAGTAGCTTTTATTCAGCCTGAGAAAGCTGTAGAGAAATTAGAAATTAATTTGTTTAAGAATTTCTTTCTTTTAAGAATTTAGCATGATATTGATAGTTCAACCTGCTTACTCTTGGTTTGAACCACAGAAACTTTAAATATGTTTTGTAATCCAGTGTTGTGTCAGTAGAACATACTGTATAGATAAAATCATCCCTTCCTGTTTTATCTCTTGGGTCCTTATGAACAAACAACACGTAATTTGGCTCAATGGGAACCAACTGGTTCTTTGTAACTCTCTGCATTTAAACACAATACTGAATCTGCCTTGACTTTTAAAGGCACACTGAAAGGCTTTTTGATATTTCTCCATGTGCTCTAAAATGATTTGAAATTGCTATTACAAATATGATGTACATATCCTTGACATCAAATGCTCCTTTGTGTGTTGTAGGTAGTGAAAGCTCCTCCAGACTTTGTGTTTCGTGCTGTGTCTGGTGCAGTGGTTTATACTGCCATATCAGTCATTAATGCCCTGAGAATCTCTGCTCGGACCACCAGCTCCTTTATCAGCGTGTCACCCATCAGTCCTATACCAGGTCTGCAGTACCATGTTCATACAGGTAAATGCAGAGGAAACTTCACGTCACAGTTCTTGAATATTCTCTCTGGTATTTAAATGTTGTTGCTATATGACCATATGCATGTCTTTTGTCTGTCTGCAGTTCTTCAGTTTGTACCCAGCCATGTAGATGTGCGAATGTGTACCTTCAGTGAGCAGGCAGAGAAGGGTCTGATCACAGCTTTATCTGAAGTCCGCAGACGCTCACAAGAGTCCACAAACTTCACTGTGAATGTACGTTGACTGCTTTACCCAGCTTATGGTATTAAGAGCTCAGCTGAGTTTCAAACACCAGTAACCAGTCACTGAACTCCTTCAAATCCTCTTGCTTATTTTGTTTAGTTTAGCTTAAACATACACAACTACTACATAATGTAAACCATCCAAATGAGAATTACATAGTAATGTTTTTATCCTCGAACAAGCAAGTTTTTGATTTGCGCAAGAAAGGAGCATGCTTTTAACTTCGGTTATGTGATATGAATTCAAGGCTTGATTGCCTTCAGTGCAGTGGGATGACATCATCTCCAGCTGTTTGCTCTGATTGGATGAGGAAAGCACAGGACTGATCAATTCAACCATTGTCAATGCAACAAAACTAATGGCTCTTATTCATTTCATTCACTTGCGTTCACAATGTGTATGCGCTTCTTTAATAGATCAGTGAGTGTGAATGAAGAGACTTGTGCTGAGAATCCATGAGCTTTCATGGATAAAGTGTGTATGATTTTATATGTTTTAATTAAGATTTTAATCAATTTATTTATCATTTATAATTGTATTTTAGCAACTAAATTATTTCATTATTTTTATTAATTTTAATTGGGTTATAAATAATTTTTAAAATATATTTTAGTAGTTCAAGTTTTACATTAGATGCTTGATTGATACAGAAATATATCTTGTAGAAATATATTTTATGTTACGGTCATTTCTAAAATCCCTTTCTGGAGAATGAGCGTCTAATCTTGATGTCTCATTGCTTTAGTTTCACGTAATTGTATCTTAGAGACTGAATTGTTTTGCAGATTTTAAACATCACCACGAGTTCTGTGGAAATGGCGGCACAACAGCAGAAGGTTCCAGTGGAGATCACCTTTGCTGTGCGTGATATCCGTGGGTATGTGCCAGGGACAGAGGTGAGCTCCCAGCTTCGACAGCTCAGCGTGGTCGAGTACAGCTACTACCTGGGCTACCCTGTACGGCAGATCGCAGAACGTGAGTCCACACACTGATTTCTGTATAATTACGTAAATACACGTGCAAAACAGCTGCTATGTACAACAGTTTAAGGTGGTCACACTGGGTTTTATAACTGTGTAGGTGGTTAGACTGTGGGCACCCACCAGGTTAGCCAAAATGGTCCATCTACTGGTATTCTAGCTTTTAAACCAGCTTCAGCTACCTGGAAATCAGCTTCAGTGAGGTTTGCTGTGTTATAATGAAAATGGAGTAATATTCGTTCATATTTGATGTTTTTTCTTCTCTGCACTATTAGCTTTCCACTACCCAAAGCTGAACACAACCCAACTGCTTCGTTCCTCATGGGTTAGAACAGGTATTGACCTGCTGATGTTAAGCTTAACACACTGGTATTCCAAAGTACACTATTGTTCAAAAGTTAGGGGTCAGTATTATTTATTTATTTTATTTTATTGAAGAAATTAATATTTTTATTCAGCGAGGATGCATTAAACTGATCAAAAGTGACAGTAAAGACATTTATAATATTACTAAAAAGTTCTATTTCAAGTAAGTGCTGTTCTTTTGAACATTCTAATTATCAAAGTTTCCAAGTTCATCAATCCTAAAACACAAAATCTATCACAGTTTCTGTAAAAGTGTTAAGCAGCACAACTGTTAGAATGATTTCCGAAGGATGATGTGACACTGAAGACTGGTGTAATGATGCTGAAAATTCAGCTTTGCATCACAGAAAGTGGGCTCTGGCAGAATTTTAAAACACATTAAAATAGAAAACAGTTATTTAAATTTGTATTATAATTTCACAATATTACTGCTTTTACTGTATTTTTTTATCTTAAGAAAATGCAGCTTTGGTGAGCATAAGAGACTTCTTTCCAAAACAAACCAACCCCAACTGTTGAACAGTAGTGTAATGTTACTATACTATCAAATATTCCGATGAATATCAAATGAGTCATTGCAATGCAGTAATGTCATGTTTTACACATTGCATTCAGTGTTGTTGGGAGTGTTAGACCAGCGTGTGAGTGACAAGATCTTCAAGGCTACGATTGAGAGGAGACTGGCTCAGTTGCTGGGCGATGCATTGGGTATGGGTCATCGCCTTAGAAGAGCAACTAATGTGGGAAACAACAGCGTGCAGGTTTGTAAATCATCCGTGTTATGTGACCATATATTTTCTATTCTTGCTTTCCACGCATGAGCTCATTGGATTAATTTATAGAGCCCTTCCTGTGTGCATGTCTAATGCCTCTCTGGGCATTAGACATTAGATGTTAATCAGTCACTGTCTTTGTGGCGCTTCCCCACACCTGCTCTCCCTCCACACATCATCATCATTCAGGGACAAGGAGTATCCATGGCAACACCCTCCTATTCATCCCTGGCCTGCAGAGCCACTCAAAAACAACCATTTCACCCCTGTGGGCTGTCGGCGCGTCATACTCCAGCTGCAATCTCAGATAAATTATTGAACACCGCTTGCAAACAGCTAGAGTGATTCTTAAACCATTAATTGCTTGTTCTGCCTACGTAGAGAAGATTTTTCCGTTTCATAGTGACCCGATTGCTGACTGGCTGACCTGGTTTCTAAGTGACTTGTGTTATAAAAGTGCTAGTGGTCTGTTGATGCCTGCTAATTAACTGAGAATGAATCCAGCTGTGTTAATGATGCCCAGTGATGTCATTTCTAATTTTAGAGAGGTGATGAATTCTGGAATATCTTGCAAGGACTCTTAAAGTGAATGTAGGATGACGACTGTCTGCTAAGCTCGGATGTACTGTTGAGATGACATTGTGCAGCCGTCCTCTGTACTGTTTCTGATAATGCACCCTGAGGTAGCAGCACTTTAAAAATGAGCTTTTAACGTCCCTGGCCAGTGAGGGTTCACTACTCTGGGCTTTTAATGTAGGTCGAGCTCAGGTGAGGTCCACACATTGCCATGCTCTTTTTTCACCCCAATAACCCTGGAGGCTAGAAACATTTATTAGACTCGTCTTTTAGACCCTCAGTCTCTCTGAAAGCCTTTTTGGGTTTTTGTCAGAAAGACATTTCAGTTTTAAAATGCTAATTGTAGCCTATTCAGAGTTCTGATTCATGTGTTTGCGTGTTAGAAACAATTATGTGGAATTAAAAGTTTAAAGGAATAATTTGCCCAAAAAGATAAATTCAAGTCTGTTTGACTTTCTTCCTTCTGTGGAACATAAAATGAGAATTCTGAAAAATATCTACTCTTTTTAATTAAATGCAAGTGAAAGCGAACTTTTAGAGCTGCTAAGCTCTAAAAGCACCATAAAGGCATCATAAAGGTGGTTTATGCCAATGTTGTTTTGGTATTATTTATGTAGCGAATCAGCTCATGGGGAAATATGAATAATTAACCATAACTAGTTATAATTCACTATTCATATTTTAGATCCACTGTAGATATTTAGCTGACCACTCAGGGTCAACCGTCTTGTCAATTCTAAGAACGTTAATTTCCTGGTTAAAGGAAATAACTTTCTTACTGTACAATTCTATAAGTTTGTAACGTAAATCTGCATGATTATTGACTCCGGTTATGAGTAAACAATGAACACGTCAAGTGTGATACAAGTAAGGTTTTATTAACTACATAAACACTTAAACTAGTCTAACATACTACATAAACACATTAAGCCGGTCTAACATACACATACACACACACACACATACAGTTGGTATAGGAAAGGGTTAAAGTTTAGCACTAAAGAAAGAGACATAAGGAATGACATTTATGGAACCATTTTGCATATTCAGCAGATCTAAAACCTGAGGGAAAACGTCAGATTCTTAGTTCAAACAAACCTTGTAAAAAGGTGTAACTGATACTTAATGCATCAATTAAATCGACTAAGTTTGATACTTGCGTATGTCTGAAAAAGATTCCTGATGCAATCTTAAGGCCCCAAGATCTTGCTGAAGTTGGTTGATGAGAAAGAGCTAGTTTGAGTCAGAATCACTTGATGAATGAAAAGGACTAGGCCGGAGCCTGGCACGAGCTTTGGTATCCTGGAGCGTTTCTCACATCTTCATCTTAGCATCTCACTGAACCACCGAACAGGGGCGGGGCACATGGAGTGTGGCCTTTTAAAGCCTGCAGAGATTCACGCCTCTCAAGATGGGTTCGTCCAATGAGGAAGGCTGAAATCCCAAGCGGGAGGTTGGAAATACTGAGGATTTTTATGACTCTTTGTCTGTAAGCATGGGATTTTGCATATGTAATTCGCTGGAGTGTTGAGGCACAAATTAGTACCGATTCTTAGAACATCAATATGTTGCAGAGGTATCAGCATGTAATATGCACTCTCAGTTAGATCATCCGAAGACGAATTCATAGATACTAGACATGGTAGAGTTACTTATATGAATGAGTGGTTTATCGTAAGCATGAATAAAAATAGTCTATAATACAACAGATTAAATACAACACAGCAATAATATACACAATGGCCTGAAGAAAATGGGGGTTCATTCAAAGAAGGTTTTCCTATGAATTAATCAGTAGAAAAGTCAGTTTCTCCTGTGCATTTGTGCCTTTCTTATGAGGAAAATGAGGGAGTTTATCCCCTGCATTCCTTTTAGGCCATAAAACCAGTGATATCAGCATTGGTTACCATGGAACCAGAGGCCTGTTCTGCCTTTCTGAGGTGTTAGGTGCATTTCGGGGGAAGGGTCCATAGACCCTCGTAATTGGCCATTTGGTTAGGTGATGGGGAGTTCGATATTATTTGTTAAATATAACAAAAAGTTGTGTGTCTGATTGGTCCAAATGCTACATTTATATACTGTTATAGTATTTGTTAATATTTTGAATTAGCTTATATTTTTATATTTTCAGTTTTCATTAGTTTTAGTAATGTGATGTGCTTTTTTCATTTCTATTTAGCTTGATTTTGTTTTATGTCAAGGAAGTCAAAAGATACTACACAAAATTCTGAGAGAGAAAAAAATGAGTTACATTCAAATCAGCTGACTTCTGTGCATTTCAGGATACATTTTTGTAATGCTTACAGAACAGAACCACAATAAAGAGAGGGGGGGGAAAACCCAGCTGGGCAAGGTACAGTGTAATGGTGATCTTGCATAGTTACATTAAATTTACAATACTGAGATATGATTGTATCTATTTAGAGTCCAAAAATTATTTTCTCACACTCCATAAAATAGCCCCCTTTTGCTTTTTTAATTTTACAGATAAAGTAAGTGTTTCCATCTTACATATTTCAATTACAATTGCTTTAATTTGTTTCATGCAAATCCAGAATTCCCAAATATAACACATGAAACTGAAATGGGATATTAATCTTGAATATGGCCTCCAATGTCCGGTGTATGTCTTTCCAAAACAGGTGTATAACTGGACATGCCCAGAATATATGGTGATGATTTGCTACTTCTGAATTACAGTGTCTCCAACACCCAGATCCTATTTCACTATGGCACTTTTGCGAAAAATCGAATTACATTTATCCATGCAAATAACCTCCACTGGTGTGATCCTGTGGTTTCCCATTGGGATTTTTATTCTTTCTCCCATTTAATTCGGACTTGTGAGGTAGAATCTGATCTGTAATTTTGAAAACAGTGATAAAATGTGGAGATTACCTTACTAGTAGTATTAGCCCTATATGCCAACAGGAATATCTTCACTAAATCATTCTGTGCCCAATCCCCGCTCTTGTTCACTTTTGAATTAAATTAGTGTCTTATTTGAAAGCATCTAAACAAGTCATGATTATCCAACTTAAACTGATTCTTAAATTCTTGGAAAGTTAAGAAAGTAGTATTTGTTACTAAATAATATGATGTAATGCCTTTCTTACTCCAATTCTTAAAAGATTCATCTAGAGTATTTGGAGTGAAATCTGTATCATATGCACACCATTTCATTATCTTTAGAGCGTCTTTCAAATCATATTTTTTAATCACTGCCCATATTTCTAGGATAGTAGTTATCCATGGATATTCTTTACTTATATATTTTCTTAATAAATGATCATCTGCAATTACTGCTTGACTCAGTATTTCAGAAAAAAAGAGAAATCAATCTGTTTTATAGTCTGGATTGCACCAGCAAACTATGGGCCTTAACTGGGCAACTATAAAATAGTCTTTAAGAGATGGGAGATCCAAACCTCCCCTTTCTTTTGGTAACTGGAATGTTCTATATCAAATTCTGGATTTTTTTTTACCTTGCCAGATAAACCTTATAATCCATTTGTCCCAATCTTTAAATTGTTCTTCTGGAACCTTTAGGGGATGTGTCTGAAATAAGTATAAAATGTTACTCACTGAAAACCGTACTGTGTTCATAAGACAATTCAGTTAATCAGTTGATTCATTCGCAAAATGTGTCTGAATGATACTTTCATAAATTGGACTGATCCTAATCCAACATCTAATATTGTAAAATGAAAATAGTGTATCTCTGTAAACACCTACACAGACTCTGAGAATGCTTTGCAATATATAGATTTTTTTAAACCTAGGTCAAAATTTTAGATTGAGAATATGCCATAAATGTCTGAATCGTTTTAGTGGGTGTTTTTATTATTGAATATTTTACCTCAGTGTTGTTAGTGAAGCTGTTTTTAAACGATATGTAAAAGTGCAAAAAAAGGACAATGCAGTGAATTGAATTGCACATCAAACTTTGTCAACAGGCCTTTTTTTCCACTTTGTTCAGATTGTACAGACCACTCGTCTTGTGGGCCCTGACAACCCTGTGGAGATGATCTACTTTGTGGAAGGAGCTAATGGACAGAGACTTCCCGCCGCAACCACAGCCAGCATGCTCAACAGTCTTGACGTGCAGCATGCAGCGATCATCATGGGATACCGCGTCCAGGGAATATTAGCACAGCGTGAGCATTCAGACTTTTAATTCTTTCAGTTGAAAAAGATCTGTGGGAGAGAACTATATAACATAAAATCGCAGTGAACCAAGACTATAACGATAAAAAACAATGATGAAATGATCATTTAAATGATTTTGATTGATGGTAACATAACCGGCAGTGTTTTTTGTGGTAGGATTCTTTATTTCTACTGCTCTAAACATCAAAGTGGTGAGTTCAGATAGCGTGACATCTCGAGAGCTCTGCCTTTTTATGTAACATTTATATGTGGCAGGCTTACAACTGCATCACCCACAGCATAAACATTAGATTCATTAGACTAAATTTAGAAGCTTCCTGTTGTATAACATCTTAGACCTTTGAATTTTAGCTCAAATCTCCAATTACAGTGTACTAAAAAAACAGGCCAACCCAAATTATGGTTGCTGTCACTGTTGCGGTTTAGTTGATCCAACAACATACAATGTATTGAATTTTATATTTTCATTCAACATATGCTAATAATCAATCTAAATGATGTTTGAGATATTTAACTGTGCATGCTGTTTCTTTCATATTTAGACTGCCATTATATGCTTACTTAAAGTTAATCTTTAAGAACACTAATAATTTAGTAACACTGAATACTAAATATTTTTCATTAAGAAGACTGTAAGATTTTTTTTTTTTAGTTTAAATAGGGTGACTATATTTTAGTTTTCAAAAGAGAGGACAGTGAGGGAAAGATGCACCGTGGTGGTGGGGGCGGGGGGAGATTGAGGGGGGTTAAAGTAGCCCCCAAAGTAGCGCAATGACCATATCCCAAATATATAATAAAATAAAATATATACATATTTTACAGTCACGTTATGTAGATTGATCATAAACACAGCTAAAAGGCTTCTTACCAGTGGTCATCCTTCACAAAACTTAACATCTACCACAGTTTTATCATAGGTAGAATGCAAAATGTTTCAATGCAAGCATTTCAGTCAAATGTAATTTATGCAATATTTCAAACCTTTAACCCATGAGAGAAAATCAATCCGCCTGAACAGTTCAGCTCAATTCCATGCAAAAAAATGAAATTTGGCAACCCTGCATCCAACAGCTGCATTCAAAGTGATTTAATTAGCCTACTCCGCATACTGATAGCGGCTCCCTGATGCGCATAAATCATATTCAATTTTAGAATGTTTGCGGGAGCAAACATGGTCAGAAATTCAGCGGGATTAAGAAATCAGTCCCGTGGGCTTTAATCCAAAAACGCACACAATGAATGGTGACTGTAGAAAGCAAATGCCAAATCCCGGACATTTTGGGCGATTTAGAAATCCCGGCTGGACGCATTTTTTTTTTAGGTCCAAAAAGAGGACATGTCCGGGGAAAAGAGGACGTATGGTCACCCTAGTTTAAAGAAATTAATACTTTTATTTAGTAAGTATGCATTATAGTAAAGCCATTATACAATGTTGTGAGATTAAAATGTATAATGGGTTTCAAAAATTTAAAATAGCCCAACTAATATTAATAAAATGTAATATATCACAAAAAATTAGAATAGCACATCTGTTTTCAACATTGATAATATTGTGACACTGAAAACTGGAGTAATGACTGCTGAAAATTCAGCTTTGCTATCACAAGAAAAAATGCATTTTTAAAAGTTATTTTAAATTGTAATAATATTTCACAATATTACTGTTTTTACTGTACTTTTGTGCAAATAAATGTGGCCTTGATGAGCATAAGTGACTTCTTTCAAAGAAAGAACTTTTTTTTTTTTTTTTACACATTTTTGAACAGTAGTGTACATACTGTCTTTAGTCACAGATATTTATACTTCATTACCCCTGTGTATGTTCAGCTGTGGAAAAGCAGGCCTCGCCTCCCTCAGACACAGAGAAGACCAACACGTGGATAATCGTAGGGGTGGTGGTCCCCGTGGTGGTGGTCGTCATTATAATAACTATCCTGTACTGGAAACTCTGCCGCACTGACAAACTGGAATTCCAGCCAGACACCATGAGCACCGTCCAACAAAGACAGAAGGTGAGAGACTGAAAACGCTGTGTAATGATTCAAATGAAATGTATTCTGGGATCCTGAAGCTCTGTTTCTCATGAGATTTCTTCTTTCTTTCTAATGTAAGGTTCAACTGTCGGTCATGTCGTCATTTTGTTTTGTTTTGCTGATGTGTCAGTGATATTGCTAATCAGTCAGTGGGCTCCTGTGAGTCTGAGCTGCTTATCTCGTCTCTCACAGAGTGACTTAAATGACTCTGTAGCAGGATGCTAGCCAGCTTTGAAAGATCAGAATTGGATATTAGTTGGCTATCCACTACTCTACCTATTTCCACTCTCAGTTATTCTTGGCATTGGAAAGGCTGATTCATTTAGCAAATGAGTTTGTTTAGACAGTTCATTTCAATGATGCGATTCAGTCATTCGTTGAGTCAGGAGTCAAACGTTCCCAGAAGTAGCTGCGTCATTATTATAGTGAAATAAATGTTTATCTATTCTAATGTTTATCTATAACACATTTTTCCAGTATGGGTTGTGTCTAAACTTTCATGCAAATGTAAAAAACTTTAATTGTGTCTGTAGCTAAACTACATATTTTCAAAATTGACCAATGAGTCAGTTTTATGAACGACTTGTCAGTCTTAAGAAAGTGTATTAAGAGTTGAAGAGATGTGATGCAATGGCCCAAATTTTTTAACTTTTACATTTTTAAATGTTATACTTGTTAGATGACTAGCCAATATATATATATATATATATATATATATATATATATATACTGTATTGTTCTATTCTTATTTTTGTTCTATTAAATTATTCTACTCTAACTTTAATTACATTCGATTATTTATTTAAAATGATTCTAATTTTAATTAAATTATATATATTTCAAGCTCACCAAAAATGATAGTTCTGTCATCATTTACTCGCCCTCAAGTTGTTCCTAACCTGTATGAGTTTCTTTCTTCTGTTGAATGCAAAAGAAGATATTTTAAATAATCTTGGTAACCAAACAGTTGCTGGTAGCCATTGAATTCCATAGTAGGGAAAAAATACTATGCAAGTCAGTGGCTACTGGCAACTGGTTACCAACCTTCTTCAAAATATCTTTAGATTTTGTTTAAAAGGGTCATATGTTGCGCATCGTGTGTTTGTGTGTGTGTGTGTGTGTGTGTGTGCGCCTGCGCACGTGTGTGTGTGAGAGAGAGAGAGAGGGAGACAAGGTCACATCACAGTGGAGTCAGCTGTCTTAACTGTGGCTTGTGTACTGCAAACACATACCAGCTTCATCACTGTGTCTGTCACGTGACTCTGTTCCCCTTTCGGGCTTGAACTGATGGTAAAACTAGTGACATTATTTACTGTCTTTACATTTATTTTGAAAGATGAAGCTCGCGATTATGGTAAGGGGCGTTACATTTCCGACGCGTGCTTGCGGTGTTCGGCCAATCACAATACACTGGGTCAGTTGGCCAATCAGAGCAGACTGCGCTTGTCGGAAGGAGGGACTTTGTAGAAAACGAAGCGTTTGAGAGAGGCGGGGCATAGAGGACCTACAATAATGTACAGTATTTGAAAAATAATGTGTTTTTTGAACATTAAAGCATGTCAACATATTCTGTTACATCAAATACACCAAATAATGATCTTTAAAAAAGCATCATATGACCCCTTTAACAGAAGAAAGCAATTCATACAGGTTCTGAACAACTTTGGGGTGAGTAAATGATGACAGAATTTAAATTTTTGGGTGAACTATCCCTTTAAGTTCATTTCATCCTATTGAATCATCTTTAAAGCACCACTTCAGCATCACGCTGCCCTGTTCTTACAATGAAAGTCTTGCTACTGCTGTTGTCACTACTATAACCAGACTTGTCATTCACGAGCACATACACTTGTGGAGTCCCAGCAGTAATGAAGTCAACTGCTGAGCTGGCTGATGGGTTAATGCTCAGCAGTGACGTTCTTTTCCAAAGCAGCGCCCGCTGGTCCTCTCAGTCTGAACGTCTTGATTTAACTACACTCGTATGAGGAGCACATAGTCATTACACGCTTCATATGTGCACACTCACAATCCTCAAGAACTACCTCCACTCTCATCTACATTCTCAACAAGGCCCTTTCTTGGTACTTTAGCGAGGTTCTCAGGTTTAATCAGTTTACATTATTAAATGGCCTGCTTCTCTCTTTGTTCCTCATGCTCTTACTTAAATCAGTATTTCATGGTTTTGACACATAAAGCGAAAGATGCTTAAAAAATACTTATTCTCCAAATTCTATCTTCGCTTACTTACCCTCAAGTCGTTAAAAAAAACTGTTTCTTTCAAATCTTAATCAAGTCTTTCTTTTCTGAGTTTCTTCCTTCTGTGGAACAGAAAAGAACAGAATGTTTCCAAAATCCAGTATGGTTTTGCACCTTAGAGTTCTTCAAATATCTCTTGTGTTTTGCACAAGAAAGTAAGTCGTGCAGATTTATAAATGATGACAGAATTTATTTATTTGTTTATTTTTGGGCAGTGTTTTTTTTTTTTAAAGGAGCAGTAGATCGTTTTTTTTCTATGTTAAAATATTTTGGAATCAAAGTACATTAAGCTTAAATTTGTTAACATTAGTTAGACTGTAAAAATGTTCATTGTTAGGTGTGATACCTGATGCCTGGCTTAACTAATGGTAACTCTATTGTGATTTAATATTTAGTTTGTCTCAGTGATGAAATAGTAAATCATTCAAATGTTGATTTCCTGAACAGAATTCAATACAAGTTAGAATCTATCATCTATTGGCTGTTTAGGGATTGAAGTAGAAAAAAATTTAAATAGGTGTTGCAGTTGCCAAATTATATTTTTAGTCACTTTGGACTAGCATCTGCTAAATGAAATAATTGTAAATATAAATGAACTGATTGTCTTCTGTTACACTGAGTTGTTCTATGCTACTTCCATGACAATATCATTCGCATCTCTAGTTTTTCCACCTGTTTTGCTATTTGTGCTCCTGTAAACACATTGGAGCCAATTTAGAGCTTCTCTCTCTTTTTCTCTCTATCTCTATCCCTCGTTCTTTGTCTAACCCACATCCAATCACATCTTAAATCTCTCGCTCTCCCATGCTTGTTTAGTCCTCATTACAGAAATCCATACCAGTAATCCAGAGGTCAATGACTCCTGTCAAGAGCAAAGAGCGTTTAGATAGTAGTGATGAGGAAGAAGAAGAGGAAGAGGAGGAGGAGGAGGAGGAGGAGGAAGAAGAAGAAGAGGAGGAGGAGGAAGAAGAGGAGGAGGAGGAGGAGGAAGAAGAATATGATGAAGAGGAAGAGAGGAGAGAGAAGAAGGTAGAGGCTGGTAGAGGAGATGTAGTGTACTATAGACTGTAGAATAGTCTTCCAGTTAGTCCCCACACAGGAAGTACAAGATTCCTCTTCCTCTTTGACCTTCAAAGGAGTGCCGTACCAGTCACTGTAAACGTCATCTGTGTTTGGACCATTTGGTAGTTCTCTGTGGACCCTGTTGATATGAGAATGTAGTCTGAATTGCAAACAAGTGACTCTTGAGCTGGTTCTTTTAAATTAATTGACTCACATGAATTGATTCAGAAAGGCTCACAAATGAGTCAGACCAATTCATCTGTCTGAAATGATTTGCTCACTCACTGAATCAGTCGGAGGGGTTACTGAATCAGCATCTGATTTTCTCACTAAATCGCAAGTCGTCATCCTACTGAAAATAAACTAGAATGTTGTACAAATATAGTATGCTAGAATATGCAGTGCCATTCAAAAGTTTGGGGTTGGTAAAGTTTTTTAATGTTTTTGAAAAAAGTCTCTTAAGCTGCAGTTATTTGTTACAGTAAAAATACAGTAAGAACAGTAATACTGTGAAATAACAGTTTTCTATTTAAATATATTAAGTGTTGGTTAATTTATGCATTTATTTATTTTTAGAATTGTGTCCTTTTTACGCCATTATTTGCTGTTCAAAAGAACAGCATGTAACTTACATAGAATTGTAATTGTAACATTTTAAATGTCTTAGCTGAAATAAGTATTTAAAAAAAAAAAACTGACTGACTCCAAACTTTTAAACAGAATTGTTTGATGCCTCCTCAAGTATGAAAAATCACTGTATTCCTTATGATTCCCACCCCTAAATGTGTTAGTAGTACCATCAAAACTAGTGTTGTGTGAATATAGTTGATGTCAACATGTCAGTCACTTGATGGGAACACAAGCAACTTTTTATTATCACCCTCATCCAAATCAGAAACCTGTCAGAAGCATAAGGAAAAAAGAAAGTATTGAGGAAGAAGAAGAGGAGGAGGAAGAAGAGGAAGAGGAGGAGGAGGAGAAAGAAGAAAAGGCCCAAGAAAAACCCAAGAAAGCTATAAAGAAGCCATATAGTATGAGGCCGGAGGTATCTGTACAGTACAGTAGTGCTGACGTGTTTTCTAGAATGCAGCAGTTAGTCCTAGAAACAGTATTTCTATTGCTGATAATCTTCCTTTATGCCAATGATAACTAGCAATTGGGACAAAAAACATGTTATCTCAACAACAGATGCATGCATTTGAATGTGTCAATGATAACCTAACCTCTGTCTCTGGCCATTTGGTCTAAGCCGCAACAGCTTCAACTGTATTGTGGCCTAGATTTGGTTACAGCAGCAATAGAGGCAAACAGAAACGAGATAAGAGCTTGCGTTGTCACAAACAGAATTTGTCTAAACAGCTTCATTTGCATTTGAAAGGGAATGCGATGGGAAACAGAGAAATAGACGTATTCCCAGAAGTTGAGCATCTTTCAGTGAATCCATCTCTATTGTGCAGCTACACATACAGCACGACAAAAGAACCCAGCTTATGCATTTTTCATACGTTTCTGTGTTTTCTGGCAATATATGAAACATAGAATTAAATCTGATCCACTGTGACCCTCTGCACAGTTTGTTTGATCTGGAAAATTATAAAACAAACAACGGTGATTCATCAGCATTGAAGAAACCATTCACCCAAAAATGAAAATCCTGTCGTCATTTACTGACCCTCAAGTCTATATTATTTTTGTTTTCTTTTGAACACATGTCCAGGCTTTTTTCTATATAATGAACATGGATAGTGGCTTTTGTAGAGTGGCCCATATGACTTGTGTGATGAACAGAAATTATTCATTATTAATTTTCCCCTGCATTGGGATTTTGACTGCTGCGACTAGATAATTGAGTCAGAATGAATGACTGAGATTTGAATCTGAACCAACCAATTAATTGGAAAGATTCAACTCAAATCTGAATCTGAATCATTACTTCTCTCTTGAATGCTCCAAGGAAAGCAATGTCAGGATTTTGACTTGATTTTCAGTCTAGGTTCAAGCGAGTAGGAACATAGTGCTGGAGTAATATAAACCTCTTTTGCAGGTTTTTTTTTTTTATCAGTTTTTATCCAGTCTTCATTCACTTTTATTACATTGAAAAAAGTGGCTAGAATATTCTTCAAAAATTCACACAAAAGAAAGTCAGCCATACAGATTTAAAAGTACATAAAGGTGGGTAAACAATGGTTTATTTTGAATCATTTTCATTTTGGGTGGACTGTACCTTTAAATGTCTTTCTTTAAAACTTTGAAAAAAGGTCTTTGAAAAAGCTGGTGTGAATTAGCTTTCTCTGCTGTTGTGTTTGTTCGGTTCATTTAATCTTTCAGAGTGCTGCAGACAGACAGGCTATTACAGCCCTTCTAGCTGGTCTGGCCTGCGGTCAGTCTGCTGACCGCTAATCAAGTGCATCCATTTTGAATGCTCAGTCTTCTCATTGTCTCTTTGAGAGTCAATTACTGTCCTCTTGTTCAATTTATTTGTATGACACGGTGACAATCTGTGGATTATGGAAATTCATATTCTTTCTTTATGCCTTGTGTACATGCGCTTTGACATTGACGTCTCTTAAGACGGCTGGACCAAGGTCTGACCTGATTCTGTCTAGTGTTTGCGAGTAGTTTTAAATAAACATTTAGTCGTTTAACTTTCATCTCTCACTCACCTTTGCAATCCCTCCATTTCCTTCACAAACATCTTTCTGCATTAATTTTGATTCTCCAAATTAACATTTTCCTTTCTCTGGGGTGGTGGTCTTTAGCTGCAGGCGCCCAGTGTCAAGGGTTTCGACTTTGCCAAGCTGCACATGGGCCAGCATAGTAAGGATGATCTCATGGTCATCCAGGAGCCGTTGCCACTTCCTGTGACCGCCAAGGAACAGAGCCCAGCTGAGAACGCAGAGGTGCCCACACTAAAGTCCAAAGCTTCCCGCAATGGCCAGCGGCGCAGGGGCCAGTGAGTCTGATAAATGCTTTTTTTTGATATTCAGGATCAAACATTTTACACATCATTGAGTTTTTGGTAACACTTTACAATGAGGTTCCATTTGGTAACATCATTAGTTGACTACATTAGTTATATCTCTACACTGTAAAAAAAAAATCAGTGACATTTACGGTAAAATACCGGCAGCTGTGGTTGCCAGAACTTCACCGTAAAAAATATGGTGAAAAAACATATGATACTGAAATAATGCAATAAACATTCATTTAACAACATTAGATGTAAGATTAAACCCTAATGTACACAACTGATAAAAAAAACTAAGAAGAAACATGTTATTTCAACCAAAAAACATTAAATATGAAGTGTCATGCAGGGAATTCTGGGAGTGTCAGTTTACGGGTTTTTCACTGTAAATTATACAATGACTTTCTTTTTCACTTCCAAAAACCGTATTTTTAACAGTATTTTGCTGTAAATTACATTAAATGTAATTACATTTATTCACCGTATATAGTATGGAAACTTACTGTTAACCAGTTAACAGGTTTTTACTGTAGCATTTTTACAGTCTTTCACTGTTAAAATCACAATAATCTTTTACAGTGTACAGCATTTTTCATTTTTGGTTGATTTCATTCGTTTTACTAATACATTTACTACATTCCGTTAAAATGACCTAACAGTGAACAATATACATCTACAGCATTTATTAATCTTATTTGTTTTCATTTCTTTCACTAATACATAACTACATGAGTAAACAAACAAAGCATTTACATTTACCTTTCCATTTAGTCATTTAGCGGACAATTTGATCCAAAGCGACTTGCATATTATAGGACAATAGAAGCAATCAAAACCAACAAATGAGCAGTAATATATAAGTGCTGTGACAAGTCTCGGTTAGCCTAGCGCAGTACAAGCAGCAAGGGTTTTGTTTAATATAATAAATAAAAAGAAAACAAGTAGATGGAATGGAAAAAGAATAGGGAACACTAGTGTTTAATTTAAAAATAAAAATTAAACCAATCAAAAGAATAGAAAATAAATGGAGAATGCTAGTGTTAGAGGGCCGTTTTTTTATAATAAATAAAAAGAAAGCAAATGCATGTAATGCATACAATACAGTATTTATTGATCTCAATGTTAATTTAATTTATTTTACCAATGCAATTTTAAAACTATTTTATTAGTTAATATTTACTTAATGCACTAGGAACTAATGTGAACAATGAAAATTCTATTTTTATTCACTTAAACATTAACAACATTAATTAGTGCTCTAAGATTAAGTATTGCTCATTGTTAGTTCATGTTAACTAATGAATAATCTAAAAGGGGCCTTGTTGTAAATTTGACCTGTTTTGAAACCACAATCTAGTATCAAAAAATCCACCTACAATAACAAATTGGTTCCGTTTCGCATTGTGCTGCAGTAACCTCATATTAAAATAACTTGTTAATTTATATAAAGGAATGTAGCTAAGAGTGAGTCGACTGCTGATCAATAGAAAGCTTTTTAAAAGGATTGCATCTCACACTCTAATCAATAGAAGGGTCTTAGAGTTTAAATTACCACAGATCTCATGTCTTGCAAACATTACAAGTACCTGAAACCTTGTTACAAATAGACGGAAGTTATGTAATTCTTTTATATTCCTTACTGCTTAAATGGAATAATCCATATTTCTGGACTATATTAAAAATCAATAAATCGAAAATAAAATAAATGAAAAAAAATAAAACAAATACAAATAAATAAATACAAAAATTCTCATTGTTGTGTCTGTGCATTGGTAACACATACCAACTAGTCTAAGCTAAAAAAATAACCAATCAGAGATAAATAAATTCCTAGTAATTAAGATAGTAAGCCAAAAAGCTGTAGACTAAAAGGGTAGCGAATAGGTAATGGGCTCATGACCATGTCATGAACCTTTGTGTGGTCGCATTAGATCTGAAAGTGCTCTTTAGAAGCATGACAGGATTAGGTCATCGTCCTCTTGCATTTACCCTGGAGACACATGCCTCATCAAAACTGGATGAAGGGTAAATATTGTTGTCTGTCGAGATGAGGATGTCAGGGTTAGGGCGAGTTTGCTCATGTTTGTCATGAATTAGATCCAAGGACAATATAAAGTCAAAAGGAGCATAAATGTAGAAATTCATGTATATTAATTGCGTTCATTATTTTTCCACATTGTTTTGAAACGTGACAAAATGTCTTTTAAAATGTCATCAAAAGCACATTTTGTTGACCTAGATTGGATGGAATAAGGGAAAAAGCATTGTGTTTTCATAGCATGCTTTAGAATTAAAAGACTTTGTTGTGTATTTTGCTTAGGATTTCTCCATCAGAGGGCGACTCCATAGGCAGTGACCCACCCAGCGACAGAGGATCACCTGAGGAGGGCATGAGAACCTCTGGTCTGCCTACCGATCCTAAGCAACCACGTAAAATAGCTGCAAATGGATTAAACGGTAAGTTTGCACACATTTTGACTTATGTTGATGTATTGCATTTTTTTCTCATGCTATTGAATTGCAGAGAGATTGAATCTGGTCCCACGTATTTGACAGTTGCAATAGTGACTCTTGCTCTCTTTGCCTTTGTGTCTCTCTCTCTCTCTCTCTGTGTTCCTCTCTTGCCAAACAGTGCCTGTAGCGATGACCCTCTCTCAACACTTAATTTCTGCTTTACCAGACTAAATAGGCTACAGTCTGACTAGCCAAGAAATGACATGGAATTCAGTCGTAGCACCTCACATCCTCTCTCTCTCTCGCTCCCTGTCTGATGGCTGTTCCCTTTCAACGCCCTTCCCTTACGAAAATCCTTTTCATCCTCCTCTTCTCATGATTACGTTCCAGTGATACCAGTGTTTTCCAAGATAAAATACTTTCTTACCCAGCATTCCACTCAAAGAATCTGGTCCCACGTATTTGACAGTTGCAATAGTGACCTACATAACTGTGATATGATAAATCCTGATATGTACCACAGTATACATGACATCGTGAAGCTGGTAATATACCCCATGGAGGACTGGGAGTACTACAAATAATAAATCAATTGATTAGTTAATAATAATAATAATAATAATAATAATAATATAAATATCATTTGCATGAGGTAGACATTTAGAATTTTTAAGTTAAATGTCTTCTTAAAACTTAAAAAATGTCATTTGTTTAAAAATAACATGTTAATTGTAACAATAAGACAGTGTTTTTATTGTTTACTACAAAATAATTTTTGTTAATTGAAATAAAGATGAAGTAAAATTAAATATAAACATTAGATGAAAACGTTAAACAAAAATTAGTAGTGTTGCCGTGGCAACAAATTAAAATAAGTTGAAGTTGAAGTACTAACATGAAAATTATTAGAAATATTAATTAATAAATAGAAATCTTTTTTTGATTAATTAAAATGACAAATTACTAAAACAAAACTTGAAACGAAAACAAAAGGTGTAAAAATAAAGGTTGATTCAAAATATGAATAAATACTGTTATAATATATTATTAATACTGAAATTACATTGCAATAAAATAAATATGTAACTTTTATATTTAATGACTATAATGCTTTTCTTAATCCATTTCTTTTTACTTAACAAAATGTATTTGGACAGATTACATGTGGGGCCAACCAATGAAATTTTGACAATGTTAAGACACACCCCTTTCGGTTTGTTTAGTTTTTTGTTAGCCATTTATTTTAATGGTGTAGAACATATGAGATATGTTTATGAATTGTTCCTCTCTCTCTCTCGCTCCCTGTCTGATGGCTGTTCCCTTTCAACGCCCTTCCCTTACGAAAATCCTTCTCATGATTACGTTCCAGTGATACCAGTGTTTTCCAAGATAAAATACTTTCTTACCCAGCATTCCACTCAAGCATGCTTTTACATACAACTTATGCTATATTCCATCTCAATAAATCACATCAGCCATCATTTAACTTCTCTCTCTCTTTTAAACTCCCTCCATCCGCTCATCCATGTGTTACTGGCTCACAGGGAAGAATAGAATTGGTAAGAGTGGTGCTGATTTGTACAGTAGCATTAAATTTCATAGTTCTTATTTTTCTTGTTCATATTTGTCTTGAACGTCATCCTGCTGCATTTTTTTTTAAAGCAATGTATGGTCCTCCAGCTCTTTCACATTTTATTTAAAATTAGTTTTTTTTAGAATCAGTAAGACGCTGCCCCCATCTGGTGTGAAATGATATTTGAAAGAAGAGATTCAGATATTTTACATGCTTTCTTTGTTAGTTGTCAGCACATATGAGGCTGGCTTTATTTTAATGGTGTAGAACATATGAGATATGTTTATGAATTGCCCATGACAGCGTCATGTATGAATTTCATTGCATTATAAAAAAATTAAAAAAAAACCTTTAATGAATAAAGATTGATAATGATGAATAAATGGCATTTATTTTAAGGATGAATGGCACAAATACTTTTCAAACAAAGTATTTCAGGGAAAATTGTTATAATATAAAAGCAAAAAATGATTTGTAGATGCCAGTATTATTTGTCTGTGCAATGAAATTAATACAATTGATTATATTCCGATTATTGTTGGGGCCATTATACACAGTAATTTAACAAATAATACTTATAAACAGTAGAAATACAATGATAGTGTATACTGTAAGTCACTTATGCTCCCCAAGGCAGTAATATTTTAAAATATTATTAACCATTTTTAATTTTAATATACTTTAAAATGTAATTGATTTCTGTGATGGCAAAGCTGAATATTCAGCATCATTACTCCCGTCTTCAGTGTCACATGATTTTTCTGAAATCATTCTAATATGCTGATTTAGTGCTCATTTAGTTTTCAATGTTGAAAATAATTGTGCTGTTGTGGAAACCAAATACAATACAGAATTTATTTGAAATGGGAATCTTTTGTAACGTTATTAATGTCTTTACTGTGTCTTTTAATCAATGTAATGCATCCTTGCTGAATAGAAGTATTAAAGTATTTTTGAAAAATGACTGACCCCAAACTTCTGAACAGTCATTTGCACAGTCTGACACTTTCTCATATTCCTTATACTGTAGGTCCACCCCCAATGAATGGCATGGATGAGCCTTTATCTTCAGCTTCCATTTTTGAGCATGTGGACCGAATGTCCCGCCCAACGGATGGCCCTAAACGCCCCCCTAATAAAATCCAGCTCATCGCCATGCAGCCGATGCCAGCCCTGCCTTTACCCAGCCCTACAGCCAATGACAGAGCAGCAGAGAACGCCAAGCTCAACAAAGAGGTATCATTTACAACCCACACATCAAATCCCACTGCATTTCATATGGCTTCTCCTTAGGGACCCATTTAAAACTTCAAGGTCTATATGTTTATGAATTTGATTCACAGCGTCTAAAAGCTCCATCACCAATAATTCTCATTGACTCCAAGATCATTGACTGTTCTTTCTCTTCCAGATCCAGGTGGCTTTAAGGCACAAGTCTGAAATCGAGCACCATCGCAATAAGATCCGCCTGAGGGCCAAAAGGAAAGGCCATTATGACTTTCCTGCTATGGATGATCTCATCGATGGTCTAGGCGACCCCAAAGAACAGGACCAAATCTACCAGAAGGCCCAGATGCAGATTGGCAAGATACTTGATCCAGATATTCACATGCCCTCACTGTACACCGAGCCCAAGAAAAGGTAAAAAGGGCCTGCGACTGATAATTAGACTAATCCTGAACACAGAATTAGGGCCCGTTCTCACCAAATCTGAATTTTCTACACAAAATCATGCCCAAATGCAAAAATGTATCTCTATGAACATCTTAATTATCATACTGTGATGTTCTAGAACTGTTCCATGGGGGGAACAAGCTATACTTGAAAGCTATAACTTGAATATCTAAAGGCCAAATGCTCACTCAAAAGTGTTTGTGTGTGATTTGCAGCAACAGAGGGAAGCGTTCTCCTAAACAGAGAAGGAAACAACAGCTGAACGGTGATCTGACGGATGCTGACCGAGATAGACTCATAACGACAGACAGTGATGGGACATACAGGAAATACCCAGGAGTCAATAACAGTGCATATGTGGTCAGTGTCTGTTTTTCTCTCATGCTGCACTGTACCTCTGCATGTGACTGTGTAATCAACTCCATGCAGTTTATTCCCATTCTTTCCATATGTTTGTAATTCAAAACATTTTGTAATCAGCTCCATGTAGTGAAATAGCAGGTGCTAATTTCCTACATTTTTTGAGAGAATAATGTATAATATTAGTTTGATATAATTTAATTACACTACCGTTATAAAGTTTGGGCTCAGTAAGGTTTTTAAAAAGTTAATACTTTTATTCAGCAAAGATGCTTTAATTTGTTCAAAAGTGACAGTAAAGATTTATGTTAGAAAATAATTATATTTTATAACGACAGACAGTGATGGGACATACAGGAAATACCCAGGAGTCAATAACAGTGCATATGTGGTCAGTGTCTGTTTTTCTCTCATGCTGCACTGTACCTCTGCATGTGACTGTGTAATCAACTCCATGCAGTTTATTCCCATTCTTTCCATATGTTTGTAATTCAAAACATTTTGTAATCAGCTCCATGTAGTGAAATAGCAGGTGCTAATTTCCTACATTTTTTGAGAGAATAATGTATAATATTAGTTTGATATAATTTAATTACACTACCGTTATAAAGTTTGGGCTCAGTAAGGTTTTTAAAAAGTTAATACTTTTATTCAGCAAAGATGCTTTAATTTGTTCAAAAGTGACAGTAAAGATTTATGTTAGAAAATAATTATATTTTAATGCTTTTAAAATTTATATTCATCAAATAATGCTTTAAAAAAATCAGTTTCCACAGTGTTTTTCAACATTGATAATAATAAGAAATGTTTCTTCAGCATTAAATTAGCACATTAGAATGATTTCTGAAGGATCATGTGACACTGAAGACTGCTGAAAATTCAGCTTTGCCATCACAGAAGTAAATTACTTTGTAAAATATATTTAGGTAGAAACCAGTTACCTAAAATTGTAATAGTATTTCATAATCTTACTGTTAGGGTTGGGTACCGTTCACATTTTAACCGGTACGGTATCGGTACCTGAATTTCGGTGCCGGTACCCAGCGGTACCTTTTTTCGGTACTTTACTCTCTGTGTAATTACAAAATAATTTATTTCAGTGAAAAAATAAGTCCAAAAGTCTCCATTTCAACATTTTGAACAATAGGGCCCTACAAACTTTTTCTTTTTCCCCAGAAATTCTTGTTTTAATTTTTCTTAAAATCAAATGAAGGCATTAAACCTTCATTTGAACATTTATTAACATTTAACATTTATTTATAAACATTTATTTTAAATCAAATGAAAATTAAACCCTTTTATTTTTTGTCAAACAAACTGAGGTTTACTGTTGAAATTAATACATGGAAGAAAAATTGTGTGAATATTCCTTTAAAACATTTTTTAATAGGCTAATAATTGTATCTTTTTTCTACAATTAAGTGATTAATCTGGTTGTAATATTTATTTTTATCATTTAATTGTTTTATTTAAATTTGATAGAAAATTGAATATTTAAAGATGTTCATTATACTGTACAAAAGTAATACAAGAGTAATATATATCTGTTACATATTAAACTGTACTTTTATTTTGACAGGTTGCCATGAAGTTTCTGTGTGTATACAGTATGATGATGCTAGTTTTCTCAAATGAAACGTAAAATTCTCACGAAGTGACTCTCACAGCAGCTCTGGAGATTAAGTTTTTGTGTTCATGCCATCATATAGTGAGACCCAGAGACCGGAAATCACCGCGAGAGCATCACGCATGCTTCAGTATTTGTGTAGTAAACAAAACCGCGTTTCCGCCATTCATACATACAGAGGCAAGCGGAACATGCAGGATTCATATTTAAACCGTCTTTTTGCATTTTAATATTCACAAACACTAGTTTATATCGCGATTCGAATTAAGTGGCAGTGGCTACTTTTGATTTATTCGTCCAAAAATTTACGAATTCCGTGGCATTCCACGCTATAGAGTAAATTACGTTTGTATGAATGGACTCCGCAATCCCGTCCGCGTTTTCTAGGAATGTAACCACACTTCAGAAAATTTCATCTTGCCCTGTGTGTTGTTTGAACGAGTTGCAGGGGTGACCTCACTTCACAGGGTCTCTCTTTCTCTCTCTGTAGCGTATGCGCCCAGATGCGTTCTCGGGTACCGAAATTTGGCACCGATTGATTTAACGTGAATCGGTACTCGGTAGTACCGATGCAATTCGGTCGGTACCCTTAAAAGTACTGAGTTCGGTACCCAACCCTACTTACTGTTTTTTACTCTATTTTTGAACAAGTGATTTACTTGTTCAGCCTTATTGAGCATAAATATCTATTTTTATTTTGCAGTCGGACCCAGACCAGGGTCCCGAGCATCATAGTCCGTCCCCGACGAATGATGTGTTCCATGGTCCGATTTCTCCTCCTCCTGGCCACCCTCCTCCACCACCCCCATACCTGCCCCCTCAGCCGTCTATAGAGGAGGCCCGGCAGCAAATGCACTCTCTACTGGACGATGCCTTTGCCCTCGTGTCTCCTTCGTCTCAGGGCAGCACAGCTGGCATCACTCTGCCTGGTGTCGGGCTTAACCCTGGACCCCCACCTGCCTCCAGCCCACCATCCCGTGGACCGCGGCCCTGGGGCCCAGGATACCTGCCCTTGAATCCTTACACAGGGGTAAGAAAAATCTGCTATGCTTGGGTATAGAGATTTGAACAAATTGTTAATGCTAAGCCTTTGGCTCATAAATCGTTCTATACAATTGTGAATGGTGCCTCAAATTGTGCGGTTTGTTAAGGAGAGATGCTATTATTACTTTTCTAAGCGAATAGATGTATGATTTTCCAGAACACATCCTGTCTGGAAAAACCACTAGATGATCCACATTCATGTGATTAAAAAGCACATGATGAAATCTGATGTATTACTGTTTTCTTTATACAGTCCAGCACTTAAATGATTTCCCCTTGTCTAAACCTGGGGTTAAACTAGACGTCACGCTCCATTCACTTCCATTCAGACCGGAAACACATGCATATGTGAAGAAGCTTTGTCTTCCATTGCATACCAAAATTTGGTGTGAACTCTAAGCTGCAAATTTGCTTTTGTTTCTGAATTAAAAATAAAATTAATGCATTTGAAATACAAAACATTTCTGCTCTAGAGGAGATCTGCATGGAGGAATGGTCCAAATTACCAGCAACAGTGTGTGAAAACCTTGTGAAGACTTACAGAAAACGTTTGACCTCTGTCATTGCCAACAAAGGGTATATAACAAAGTATTGAGATGAAATTTTGTTATTGACCAAATACTTATTTTCCACCATAATTTGCAAATAAATTCTTTAAAAATCCTACAATGTGATTTTCTGGATTTTTTTTTTCTCATTTTGTCTCTCATAGTTGAGGTATACTTATGATGAAAATTACAGGCCTCTCTCATCTTTTTAAGTGGGAGAACTTGCACAATTGGTGGCTGACTAAATACTTTTTTTTCCCCACTGTATTGACAAAATCGCCTTTAAAGTTGTCCAAATGAAGTTCTTAGCAATGCATATTACTAATCCAAAATTTATTTTTAATATATTTACAGTAGGAAATTTACTAAATATCGTCATGGACCATGATCTTTACTTAATATCGCATAAAAGAAAAATCAATAATTTTGACCAATACAATGTATTTTTGGCTATTGCTACAAATATACCCCAGCGACTTAAGACTGGTTTTGTGCTCCAGGGTCACATTTAAGTATGTATAAAGCATGTCTAAATCCATTTTTTCTTGCAGATGCAGTGACTAAGTGTACTTGTGATTTCTGGTTATGGGGGTTTGATTCAATCAGCTAATTTGTTGATTTTATTTTGAATATGTTTCGATGTGTGTTAAACCGTACTGGAGTGATTTAAAGCAAACTGGATGCGCTGGAATCACATCAGAAGAACACAGAGTTGGGGTTTTCCACGGATTGAGAATAAACTACCCAGAATGGAAGCTTCATCTGTCAACACTGTGTCCTGAATGATGTATTTCTGTCAGATTGAGGCTTTTTCATGGAAAGGAAAGAGGGGATTGCAAAGGCCAAAATATGAACTGTAATAACTCAAAGGTTGATTTAAGAGTCAAGATGGAGCAGGGAATGGTGTGCTGTCCTTAAGATGGCATTTCCAGCTCAGCTATTTAAAAGCTCTTCTGTTTTCTGGGTCACAGGGTTTATTTAGGCTGATAGATAGAGAAGCTTCGGTTGTGGTGGCACATACAGCTGCTAATGTGTTTCAGACTTAGCAGTGTATTAAAATAAGCCTTTTATGCATTGAAGTGCAGTGGATGTGCAAGAATTATCAACATGTTTAAAGCTCAATGACAGCATGTTTGTGTGTATTCTTTCAGAGATATGCTGAATTAGGTCTGCCACCTTCCAGTGTGCAAGGTTTACTCCATCGGTGAGTACAGTAAGTCTGATCAGGAAGGTTTGTGTGATCTTTGGGAACTGCGAATGACGCTGCCAATCACATTACAGCCTTCACTTGTAGTGTTTACAGCTTTAATGGATGTAATGTGAGAAATCAAGTCAGTTTTTATTAGAGTACAGTGTGGTTTGCTAATAGCTGGGGTCTGATGTCTTTGTATCTCTACAGACAGGGTTTAGGGTCCGGCTACATCCCATCAGGAGAGGCCCTTCCTGTTGAACAGCTACAGTCGGAGTCGCTTTACGCTGGTCGAAGGGGAAACACAGATGAATTGCCCTCCTCTGCCAGGCCACGGCCTGTAGGTGGGACTACAGGTAAGAGCTTAAAGGCTTCAAATGTGTGAGTTTCGTTATATGTCGCAATGTAAAGTATACTATACACAATATGTTGCAATATCAAGTATACTTTATGCAACATACATGTCGGTTCACAGGTGCCCAGCTACATCATTTAACCCATGCTGGTCTGACAGGTCGTGTAGGTGACAGCCGGCAGCCTGGTGGGTTAAACTGGAGCCCGTATCATGAGGACGACAGCAAGCTCGCTAACAACAGAGAGCCTGTAAGTCTGAAATACTCTCCTACTTAGATTTTAAGGGAACAAATAATTTTTTGAAATGGTGTTTAGACTCCTATATTGTGAACATGAAGCTCCATCCTCAGTCCATATAGAATATTTCTTGAAGTTAAGCAAAATTTGAACATTTAAAATGTGAAAAAGTATCAACATAACAATCATGAGAACATTCTGATGGTCATAATCAGTTTTACCACTTATTACACAGCTACTTACCAAATAGATATATAGAAATGTAATAGTGATTTGATTTAATTAGCCATATACTGTTTCGGTACCAGGGATTCTCACATTTTTTTTGATCTAAAATATTTACTTGAAGTACCTCCTCAGATTTTAAGTTAAGATTTCAATATTCACATGTTAATTGTTCTCTGATGTTGGTTAATATTCTTACATGATCTGCATGTAAACAGTATGTTAACTTTTTAGTAAGTGATTTTTCTTTATTATTAATTTTAATTTGACTTTTTTTTTATTAATTAATTATCAGCTTCCAATCAATTCACGAACCCCCAGTTTGGGAAACCCTTCTATATGTATACTGTATACTATCTATAAAATATAAATGTCCATCACAACATCCACATAGAAACAAAATAATTTAATAAAAAAATACTGCAATTTTAATTAACATTACATTAATTATGATTATAAATCGTGGCTTTTATCTGTTATTAGACTGAAAATAAAGTTAAACATCTCTTTAAAAAAATGATGAATGTAACATAAAACTATAACAATCAAAGAATTATAAAACACAAAGCTGAAAAATATATCATGCATGGCCTTTTTGGTAAAAGAAATCTTGACAAACATCATAAACAGGCTTTGGGGAAGAAATAAGGTGCTACATAAAAAGTGTACAAAATATCCTACTTCCATAGCTATTCTCACTCTTTTCATTTTCTAACTTTACTTTAAGAGTCTTTTAAACTCTTTAAACTTCCTTCATTTTTTGTTTAGGTTCTTGGCTCTCTTGACTACACCTCCATCTCTGTATTCCAGACCTCCAGGAATGGCCTGAAGGAGCCATCTGCTGCTCCTGCCCACCTGGACACTCTCGACCTGGGCTACGCTCCCTCTGCTCCCCTGGAGGAGCCTTCCCCTCCCAACCACTCTTCCGCCTCGCTCATCAAAGCCATCCGAGAGGAACTGATGCGCCTCTCCCAGAAACAGGCAGCGGTACCCAGCTATCACAGCTGAGACCTGCCCCCTCCAGCTCCATCAGGCAAAAACTACACTACACTGCACTGTACTTCCCATGGAAGTGGCTTTTTTGAGAGGACGATGACTGTACATCATGTAGCCTCTGCTGCCGCCTGGTGGATTATTCTTTATTCCCATGTTCCTGTTCGGTTTTCCCTCGTTGTTCAAAACATAATCAGCGTCCTGAGACTGAAGAACAATGTTTTTTATCTTCTTTACAGGCGACTTTATAATTTGGTAGCAACTGCTCTATACAGACCGGGATAACAAAGCTCAAATATGGCTGCCACACATTCCTGTGGTCTTCTGTTAGAGGTGTGCGTGTGTTTTTCACATTGTGTTGTTTTTTTGCTGTGTACACTGCCTTCACATTTGAACAATTGTATACCTGGCACTGGCTCTTGTAGATTCTCATCACTGAACGCTGAACTGCTTTTGATACCTTAAATTAATCTCAATGATCTACAAAAAGTTTTTGTTTTGTTTTTATGTTTTATTTCTCAGTGCATCTTCTTCCCATTCACTCATGGTTCTGATACTTTTATCTCCGTTTAATAGCCATCAAGCATTTGCCTTCATAATACAGTATTGAGCTCTACACAGTATTGTCTTATAGTTTAAGGTCCAGTCGTAGTATTTGAAGTAGTTCATCTTCTTATGCCTTTATTTGGTTTGGAATCTACAGGAGAGCTGGACGTACTGTACAGCTGCTATGTCCAGTGCATTGGAGGAAACTGTGTTAACATTAAAGAAATGTTCTAGGTTCAGTACAACTTGACATATTGTAAACCAATAAAAATGTGTTTTCAGTAATGTACTTACAATACAATAATGGACTGGTGGTGAATGAAGGATTCCAAGTTGCCCGCAAGTTGATTGGCTGATTTAAACGTAAAAAAAAAATTTAATGAATAAATAAAAAAGGTAAAGAAATTGTAATTAAATAACAAAATTATTAGAATTTATAATATATAAAATGTCATGAATTCACATTAATTTGGATAAATTAAATTCAGAACTTTAAAAGTTTGAGGTTGGCAGGATTTTTAAAAAAAAATGTTTTTAATGTTTTCAAAAGAAGGCTCTTAAGCTCACTAAGGCTGCATTTATTTAATCAAAAATACAGACGAGAGTATTATTACAGAAAAATACAGACAAGAGTATTATTATCAAATATTATTAGACTACAATTTACAACTATTAGACTAACTGTTGTGCTGCGTAATATTTTTGTGGAATTTTTTCAAGATTCTTTGTTGGATAGAAAGTTCAAAACAGCATTTTTTTTACATTATAAATGTCTTTACCTTCACTTTTACTAGTGAAGACATAAATACATAATGCATACTTGCTGAATAAAAAGTATAAAGTTGTTTTTAAAAAATGACTGACCACAAACTTTTGTATATTTCAATGTACAGTGTGTGTGTGTGTGTATATATATATATATATATATAATTTTTTTTTTTAATACACTACTCATAACTGTTGGTAATTGATTGGAGGTAGTTTGTGGTCTGCCATAGATGAAGGTTTTTAGGTCATCTGTACATTTAGTTTTACTGAGGAAGTTTTAGAATTTCTGCAGTATAGAGTTCCACTTCAGTAGAAGCAAAAAGTGCAAATTTTTGTCTTTTAAATCCATCAGGAATGCCTTGCCCCATTGTAAGTGCATTACTGTGAACATGTTTTTGGACGAGTCAGAATCATTGTCTGTGGTAATCAACAGTATGTGACAGATGCTGGAGAGCATTTGCATATAGAGCTTAACTCATTTTGATCCCAGAACATTCCTTAAACTGTCCCAATTGTTTATTTTTTGTCCATCTGTTTCTCAAAAACAGAGATTGGGATAATTCAGTTCTGAATAAGTCAGTACTTTCAGTATTACCACGGTGTAAATAGTATTGCTGTTTGAATTATTTAAACTCAAACTATTGATTAACATCAGGCTTTCTGCCCAACTGCATTTTCATCATTTCATAGCAGAAAGTGTTTTTTTTTTATTATTATAATAATTATTATTCCAGGATGCACTATCGCTCATTAAACTGCTGTTTATTAAAAGGGGCTTTCTGCCCAACTGCATTTTCATCATTTCATAGCAGAAAGTGTTTTTTTTTTTATTATTATAATAATTATTATTCCAGGATGCACTATTGCTCATTAAACTGCTGTTTATTAAAAGGGTGCAGTATATTCCTCTGTCTTCATGCTTTTGATGTGTTAGAAAAGCATCAATCTGTAGAATTAGACTCTGCTATTTGTACTTTATTTCATGCTGAAATTGTGTTTTTGCCTTTTGTGCTAAAACTATTTTTGTGTTCATGTTGCAAACAGGAGCATCATTTGCTCTAAGAAAAAGGACACTTCTGTTGAGGACACTTCACTTGATCTGCCCTTGTTCATTTGTAGGAATGAGTTTTTTTATTTTTATTTTGTTAAGTTTGTCTCATTGGAACTACCTTGACTTGTAGTTAAAAATCTGCTGACTCTTTATTTAAGTGACGATTAAAAATGATTACCATATGGTTGACTGTTGTTTGCTTTATCAAACTTTACTAACTTTTACAAACCTGATTGGTGTTCATGTTTAAATCAAATTACTTCATCAGAATTGAAACACATATAATTGCTGTTCACTGAGATCTTATTAGGCTCAATTCAGATTTCAATTTCATATATATACAGGTGCATCTCAACAAATTTGAATATCGTGAGAAAGTTCATTTTTTTCTAACTTAATTTCTAAAGTGAAACTTTGATATATTCTAGATTCATTACATGTAATGTAAAACAGTTCAAACGTTTTTTTTTTTTGTAATTTTGATGATTAGAGTTTACAGCTCATGAAAGTCAAAAATCCAGTATCTCAAACTATTAGAATATTTACATTTGAGTTTCATTAAATCCGGATATCTCTTAAATTTTCCCCTAAAAGTTAGTCACCTACTTTATTTTACATTTACAGGATAACACCCATAGATGGCGCCAAATGCTTGTTAGTTTATACCCATTGAATTCTATTGTATGGAGAGAGGGGGAAATCAATTTCTTACAATATCTTTTATGTTTGACAGAAAAAAAATACAGTTTTGGAATGGCATGAAGATGAAATGATGACAGTTTACATTTGTGGGATGACTATCCCTTTTAATTTAAATTTACCAACTTTTTCCTCATTTGTTTTCTTCATATGCTTATGAAATAATATATGTTATGAAATACTATTGCATATACTAAATGCATATTTTTATTCAGCTTATTTACTTTTGTGTGTGTTTTTTTTTAGATAAATTGTGCATATGCAACATTATAAACTGCAGTATTTAGAATTTCAAATTGTGTCTTTTTTCCATGCACTAATAATAACTAACCATTAAACAACTGGATCGTATCATCAGACGAACCAAAATAACTCCAGGCTTGTTGTTTTCTTTAATTATGCAGGTCTAAATAACCAGGCTTTCATTGAAAAATTCCACCCATCTGCACAGCCTGTCCTTTAAAATACACATAAAAGCATTGTTATTAAGTCATAGTAACTTCACATGACGATTCAGACGCTCCGACTCCCTGAGCTCATGTTTCTCTGGTGCACATATGGTACCTCGGCTCCTCGTGGAGTGGAAACTGCAGTCCTGTTTACATTCTCGAACAAAAGGGCTCATCAATGTTTCAGCGGCTCTGCATTGTTCAATTTGTCCACCTTGTGTTATGTGGCGACCTATAGTGCTAATATTTGCCTTGTCAAATGTGGACATATTTTCAGACCAGTCTATATTTACTTCCAAAGGGGTAACTAATAGACGGTGGCTCCGGCGACTGTAAATGCTTGTCAGTACATTCAGCAGTAGGCCTACACTATTTAAAAGATGATATACATAATTATGAAGTTACATATAGAGATGCATGTAAATCTTACTTAATTGGGTCTGTCTGCAGTTAAGGGTTCAAAAACATTACCTTTAGTTCACACTTAAGTATATTCTAATAATGTGTATTATTTCCATAGTCTAGCTAGCAGATTAGCTTAAATTCATTAGTTTTATAAGCTCAGAAGGGCTCTCAGAAGAAGACGATGCCCAGGACAGAAGCCCTGTTCTGGACACAAAACGGCCACATATTCCCCGTCCATCTATCATCAGGCCACAGAAGGTAAGAACTCTATTAGTAGGATTTGCACTCAACTTTTAGCTTGTTTAGCATGGAAGCCCATTTCTGCCATGGTATAATTGCAACTTTTTATCTCAAATTTGAACTTTTTTCTAACAGTTTTGAGTTTATATGTCATAATTTGGACTTTGTTTCTCACAAGTCAGAATTGCAAGATATGAACTCAAAATTCCGACTTTCTATAAACTCAGAATTAAAAAAAAAAAGAAGTAGTAAATTCTGAGTTTTTATTTTGCACTTGATGACTTTTTTTCTCTCAATTGCAAGAAAAAGTCAAAATTCTGAGATAAAAAGTAACAATTACCTTTGAATTTTTCATTCTGTGGTGGAAACTGGCTTCCATAGTTTGGCTTAACTGGTTTCTGCAACTCTTAAAGCTCCTTCTGAGATTCTAGTACGGTCAGACTGATGTTCATTGACTGAAATCGTTTCATTAAAAATTCCATGAAATCACCAGATGATCACATATGTATTTTCTGTTGAAGTTTGGTTGGTAAATAATTTTCTTCTTAAAAGTTACATTCAAAATGGCAAACCTAATGCCAGATAATATGCTTATATGGCAGAAATTTTAAGAGTAGTATGCAATTCTGATGAGTTACGTCGCTGCAATGGACCATGTCTAGCTACTTTGTCAGTTAAATATACTATTGGGGGAGGGGCATTCTGCATTCAGCATTTGATTGGACTAAAATCTCTGTAGTGCAAGATGATGTCATCAATATTTTGGTTCTTTACCTAAGAAGAGCTAAAGCTTTAGTTGTGTCCCAACTGACGTACTGAATTTGTATAATATGCACTATGCACTACTGTCTAGAGTAGGGCTGTCCAAACCCGGCCCTGGAGGGCCGGTGTCCTGCAGAGTTTAGCTCCAACCCTAATTAAACACACCTGAACCAGCTAATCAAGCTCTTACTAGGCATACCCCTTGTCCAAATACCCACACTTGCGGTCTTGGCCACTTGAGAGCACGTGCGCGCGACAGGAAGTAAGTGCGCAAGACTGTCCCAGGTCTTAAAAACGCCAGAGGGCAGTGCCCTTAAAGCACACTAAATCCACACTATCTCGAATACCGCTCCGGAGCGCTATTCAAGGCTTAGTGTATCCCATGATGCATCATGTTCTGGAAATAAATCGTGAGACTTTTTGCCAAGATCTTGCGAGAGGTCATGGAAACTTTTCCAATGCAAGTTCAATATTAATATAATAATTAGCTATTACATATAATTTGGTAGAAAAACACTGTTTTTACGTTTTATTGGTGCAAAGATGAGTAGTGGTGATATTTATTTTGTACAACATTTGCAACTGCTTTTTATCACTTAATTAGAAGCACCACAAATTAAAATGGTCATGTTATAGGGACTATAACTACTACTGAACAGACATTTAGAATTACAGACAAAATTAAAATTAAAATAAAGCTATGTAAACACTTGCATTTTTACAACCCTGCAAGTGTGTCCTATCAGGTAATGAAAAGTTCGACACACACTTGTGGTCTTCATGCTCACTTGAACACTTGGGCCAAAAACAGGAAATACGTCATATAAGTAGTCAAGTGGTCAAGTGCAAAGACCGCAAGTGTGGGTATTTGGACAAGGCTATAGAAACTTCCAGTCAGATGTGTTGAGGCAAGTTGGAGCTAAACTCTGCAGGACACTGGCCCTCCAGGACCGAGTTTGAACAGCCCTGGTCTAGAGTATGCGTTTTAGAAGGTTATTTTGTAATACAGCATCAGTGTCTGATAACCCTCCCCCTTCCACTATGCAAGGAAAACAGTTGAGTGTCCAACATTCCACACTTTGTTTTTTGGTTGAATAAGTACAGATTTTAAAGAGTATTTTTTTTCTTGTTGGAATTTTCAATTAACACACTTTTCACACTCTTAACTACAAAATAGTGTAAAAGTATATGAATTGGGACACACTCTATAAATCTGAATACAGATGCCTCAAAGCTAATAGACATGGACTGATTTCATTCAGCTCTTTATCAGTAAGTGTGCATGTTTAGACAAGTCATTTAACACAAGTCAAACTGGTTGCACTTTAGCTAAAGTTCTGCATGACCAAACTATCTATCGGAGTTAAATCAGACGATCACCTTAAATAACCACAACCATTTTTAGGCTTGTTTGATATGCTAAAAAGAATTAAGGCTTTTCAGTTGGCTTGGCCTTTTAAGTTTAACGTAATTGTGAGTCACTGTAAAGGTTAGGACTAGCCTAGTCTGCTATTGAGATTTATTGAGGTCTCAGTCCATGAACAAGACTTAAAGGCTCCTCATTAGCAATGCTATTAAACTTGTGTGTGCGCGGGATTCTGGCTGCTAAGGCAATGTTTTGCTAATTAAACCATATCACTGTGAAAGCATTCTGTGAAAACATTTTCTGTTTGTGTGTGTGTGTGTGTGTGTGTGTTCTGCAAATGAAACAAAGTCATATAGGTTTAAAAACAAATTGAGAGAGAGTAAATTATGACAAAATGTTATTTTGGGGGGGGGGGTGAACTATCCTTTTAGGTTACATTAAGAATAATCCTTCTTGGATAGTTTTGTAGTGTCTAAAATTAAAACATGAAAAGGTCAAATAAAAGGTCATAGAATATTTAAGTAACATATCCATCATAACATTCCATTATGATAGTGTAGATTTGGGACTATAAATAATGGACTTTTCCCCTGTCTGCTGTCTTTAACGTCACACTTAAGTAAAGTCGCTAGTGTTCTGTGTGCAAAACTGAAATTTAAAATCATGTATTTCCAGAACATCATGGCATTGAGATGAATGGGAATGCTAATGGATATCTCTCTCCAGGTATTGTAGAGCTCCCTGAATGCTTCTCGTCCCCCGTCATCACTGCCCATAAAGCCAGCATCCCGTCTCTCCTTGAGGAAGATTGGTATTCCCTGTGTTTAACCTCTAGGTGACCAGCCTGTCCTTCACGTCCCCTGCAGTGTCAGAGACTCTGTGTAGATTCATGCCAAGATACTTTTTCCATTCTTTGTGTTTTATTTGAAATAAGGCCTCTCTAAAGGCACACACACACACTCTCACATGATGTTATAGTAGCAGCCAGTGCTGACGAGAGCGCTCATGTTGAAGTAATATGTTAGTATGAGACACCTGGTACCCACAAAGATAGGTCAGTTACGGTCTAGAGTTCAAATGCAGTGAAAATGTGTGTGTGGTCAATTAAAGAGAAGTGGGGGGATGGATGCCATTAAAGGGCTATCATTTTTCAACGGGAGCTAACTGCTGCATATGTGTATGTGTGTTCATGATGTGTGCTCATGTACACACTCTTGAAACATGACTCAAAGATGAAACCATGCTACAGCTATCAAGTTTTCAAGCCCTGTATATTCCATGCCACATAATATAGCCATGAAGAGACTATTATATTAAGCCCTAACTGAATGTATATATATATGAAGAAAATGTGAGTGGTGCTAAGGTGTTATGGGTGGTTGGTTGAGTTACTTTTACTGAGTTACTTTTTCAAATAAATAATGGCAGTTACATTATGTTGAGAGAAATCAAGAGTAAGTGCAGAGATATTGTGTGCGCTGTGTAAACATGATGCTAACTGTAGTTCTAGACTAAATGTGAACATGCATTCAGTATTTCTCAAAATAATTAAAAACAAGGAAATGCAAACTCAAACTTAAATAACACAAATGTCCTGTATTTAATCCCATTTTATTAACCAATGTCTTTGCTGCTGACCTTCGATGATCCAATTCAACCACTCTAATAAGCAAAAATTATTTTAGATAAACATAACGTTTATTTTTTTCTTGCTGAAGAGTGATGAACTTTCCTCTCCTGCATCCTATTCTTCATGCAATCCAGAATGGCAGTGCAGCTGAAAGGTTTGTTTGAGCATGAATTTGCGTTTCCTTCAGTCTGAAGGAATGAAAGAGCTTTTACATTTGCCAAAAATTTTACTTTTTAAAATTAAAAACAAACAAGCGAGCTCAGGCCAGATGAGAAAAAGTAACGCAAAAGTAACGTAACATTACTTTTCATAAGAAGTTACTAAGTTATGCAATTAGTTACTTTTTTAGAAAGTAACGCAATATTGTAATGCATTACTTTTAAAAGTAACTTTCCCCAACACTGGTGGATGCAAATGATTTGGTCACTAAATATGGCTCGTCACTTTTTAATGCTGATTAATGGGGTTTTCTAACCTGTTATATATAGATTTTTTAATGCTATCACTATGTCTATCACTGTAATGATTCAGAATGCAGCGGTGCGACTGGTCTTCAACGAGCCCAAAAGAGCCCATGTTACACCTCTCTTTATCTACTTGCACTGGCTACCGGTCGCGGCTCGAATCAAGTTCAAGACATTGATGCTTGCATACAGAACAGCCACAGGCTCAGCACCCGCCTACTTCCACTCACTACTACGAATCTACATCCCCTTCAGAACTCTGAGATCCGCTAGTGAGCGACGCCTCGTGGTACCATCACAGAGAAGCTCAAAATCACTTTCCAGAACATTCTCGTTCACCACTCCTGGCTGGTGGAACGATCTTCCCACCCCTATCCGGAATGCTGAATCCCTGACAATTTTCAAGCGACAGCTGAAAACTCATCTCTATCGAAGCTAATTGACGTCGTCATCATCATCATAAAAAAAATTCTCTCTCTTTATTTATTCCTTCTCTTTCTAGCTTGTACTTATTTGAACAATGTCTAGAAACTTGGTATTACAAGCACTTCCTGAATCTGTTTGCCTCTTTAAGAAGAATCGCTTTATGTATCCCCCAATTGTAAGTCGCTTTGGATAAAAGCGTCTGCAAAATTACTAAATGTAAATGTAATGTCCTAAAGTTGAACACTTTCAGTTAGAGGTCTATTCAAATCATTAACCACTAAATATGATGAGCAATAGTAATATGATGTTTAACTTGCAAACACTTCTGGAAACATGAGCCACGGCAAGGTTATCATAAACTTTAGTTTGGCCCCATGTATTTGAAAAGAAATCGGAGTGTGAAGATGTTTTGTGATGTTCAGCGGAAAATCCAGATGAATCCAACCACACCTCCATTATCTAAGAATGCTGAACAAGGGGAAACTTGAATGTGTGTGTGCATGTTTGTGTGCGTGTGTGCAATGGCTTGTGTATGAACTTCTGAGAGCCAGTTTTTGTTTTGTTAACAACACGTTCCTGTGTTTGACAATCCTCTGCAAATATTATATACTATATAATACCTATAAAATACTATAAAATATTATGTAATACCATGTTCTACTGTTTGAGCTACAGGAAATGTTGAACTTGCATTTAGATTGTCATTTAAATTTTACCCACATGTTTCCTATTATATTTGTTATGTAAAATTATTCAGCAAGTCCCTTTGGAATCCAAGTTTCCTTCCTAAATCTGGAAGTTATAGTGCTATTTTTTTCATGCAAGTCATAAGTCTGGAAAAAGAGTCATGTTGACTTATTGTAGCAGGAATGTAGGATTTTTCAGTCTGTCTTCAGGTGACTGTTATCTAGTCCTGTGATTTTTATGTCACTCAGGGTCACAACATTAAAATGATGTGTTTAAAACAGATTGATTGACAGTGTTCTTGTTTCTCTGTGTGTCTGGAAATAGGAACACCCAATCCAGGACAGCCTGCCAGTCAGAACAGATTATATTGAGCCAGAGGATGGACCGTTATCAGGTACAGAAAACACACATACACACACTCCAAGGACAGATAATTACAAAGAGGCAAAGGATAGACAGCTATCAAAAACAACACAGGCTTCCTCTCCTCCTTTTCCTCTCAGAGTTGGAGATTTGGAGAGGAAATCTATTCAAGCACACAGTGGAAAAAGGCAGCAGTTCTGCAGCCTTTGTGGAAAATATAATCACATTGAATCATGGCCTTGAATTTTGGGCTATCTGCAGCATGATGCTTTGAGTACTGACCTAGTCTGCCGCTCGGTCAGGGACCTTTAATAAACAAGAGGAAACTCATTTTTATTTCTTCTTCCATGTCTCATTATATGGCTGGCCTGTGAGAGGATGTTTTAAGGACATATGGCAGCGCAACGAGACATTTAGTCTGTCTGAGTGCCGTCTGTAACTCAAACATTGGTTAAAAGAAAGAACACAACCCTGCAAAAGCATACTAACATATTGTCATTGCTGTTTCAGTATTTTCAAACAATATAGATGTCGAAAATAAACTTTTGTTTGCAAATTTGACAAAATCAATAAATTGTGCTGCACATCACACACGTGAAAAACTAATGTAACAATAAAAATCCCCTGAAATTTAAATTTTGATTAGTATGCTCAAGCATGTTGCCGAGAAACATATAATTTCAACATACTTCGTCTGCACCAAAAAAAAAAATGTAGGAAGATTATGTTTTCAGGGTACTTTTAAAATTTGCTTTGCTTGAGAAAACTTTTTATCATTTGATTTAGTCGAGTTCGATTTGCATCAAATACAATGTGATTTTTGGTCTTCGAGATCTGCCAGCAAAACCACATTTTTCCACTTTGGCAAGCAATTCATAGACAGCCTTTTTTTGTGGCAACAACATGGCACATGTCAACAAACCAATGAGAACATAGAACCATAATGACGATTCGCAGAAATAGAGCACCAAAGCCAAAGCTGTTGCAGATCCCTTCATAACTGGCACAGATTTGCAGAAAATTAAGTTTGGCAAATAAATAATTTATAGACGGTTACGTATGTATTTCCAACATTTTATTGTGTAAGCTTTATGTTACACTTCAAATGACAAGTAAAATCGTAGTAATTCCAATTAGCCAGTTCCTGATCTCAAATGGCTTGAATATGCAGAGCATTTGCAGTTTATATGGACTGAATGGCCCTGAAATTAGCTATAGAAAGTCCTTTACGAAAGTATTTTTATAATTTGCCCACTGCTGACCAATGGTGATTTGGGTTTATACAGTAATTGCTGGCTGGAGGGAGCTGGTGTTTAAATTTAGGGGCAGATTTATTGTACAAAGTTTTGTATATACCCTTGTCTGTATGATCATTGATATTTTTGATCCAAAAGCTAAAGACTGAACACTAAATGTCTATATCTACCAAATATTTTTTTCATATTATAGAACGTTAAAGCTAACACACAAGCATTATAAACCACAAAACTCCACTTTTGATTTCATGGGGTTTTCCACAGAAATGTTTGTTGAGTTTACAGTGGATCAGTTCTCATATGCTGCATTCTTATTGTGTGTGTGTTCATTTCAATTCATGCAATGTAGACAATTGTGACCTTACAAAGACCTGATTAACACTCATCAGTGATTGATAGAAAACAAACAAATTACATTATATACTCCTTCTATGCATGTTTTTTATTCTCAGAATCGTGTGTGTGTGTGTGTACCTACTTAACCATATTTTGGGGACAAAAGTGAGCTAAACCTGACAAAATCTCCAAAAACCTCCCTTTGAGGATGTCCTCATTTGTAAAACTGGTATAAAAAATAAAGTAAACAAAGTTTTTTTTAAATTGTAAAAATGCAGAAAGTTTCTTGTAAGGGGTAGGTTTAGGCGTAGGGTTGGTGTAGGGTGATAGAATATACAGTTTGTACAGTATAAAAACCATTACGCCTATGGAATGTCCCCATTTAGATAGCGCTAGATTTTGATAGATAGTAAACGTGTGTGTGTGTGTGTGTGCGTGCATGCATGCGTGTGTGTGCGTGTGTGTGTGAGCATGTATGTTTTGGAAAACATGCTGAAAAATCATTAGTGGCTTCAGCACTGTTAATTCAGCAGAACAATAAACCACAAGGGAAACCAAATAAGTGAAAAATGGAACAGTTTAAGCAAAGATATGACCTTGTATGTATAAACATATTTGATACAATTATCACTACTTTTATGTTTATTTATAGATACATTAGATGTCAAAATAATTACTAGATTTTTACATTTGATGATGAAAATATGTAATACTTGCCTATGCATCATTGACTGTCGCTTGGTGTTGCTATGCAGTTGCTAAGGTTGTCTGGGCTTTTATTTTCAATGATATTCTGATTTCTAAAACATTAAAAAAAGGTATGTGACATTGCTGAATATTACAAAAAGTTGTGGTGATCCAATGAGATAATACTTTACTATGTTCTTTGTTCTTAAAGGAACAGTTCACACAAAACTGAAAAATTGCAGTGAATGGGTGCCGTCAGAACGAGTCCAAACAGCTGAAAAATAAATCACAATAATCCACAAGTAATCCACACGACTCCTGTCCATCAATTAACATCTTGTGAAGTGAAAAGCTGCGTGTTTGTAAAAAACAAATGCATCATTACAGCGATTTAACTTTAAACCATCGCTTCTGGCTAAAATATGAGTTCATAATATATAATAACGCGTCCTTTCTACAGTAAAAAAAATATTGTTGCTAAAAAGAACATTATTTTGTGTATTTGGTATAATGAAATGGGTTTATGCGGTTTAAGGTTAAAAAAACACATTATTTTCCACTGTGAGTCAGAACAGCCGGCATTGTAGTCTACTCTCCCAGGATCAGGAAACAGTCCTCCATAAAATGTGCTGCACACATCTGAATATTTGGGTTGAAGTGTGCTGGAACAGTGTTGTAAATACAACTTAACCACTGATTTCTAGTCGTGTCCATTTTTGGAAAGCCAAACAAAGTAGTTTCGCTTTTACAATGAAACACAGCGTCACACACGGCGGCCTAGAGTGAACAGAGGCAGGGGGCTAGAGTGAGCAGAGGCGGCGGGCTTGAGAACGGCGCGGCCGGGAGATTCGAAGGAAAGAGGCTTGCGGCAACCACATGTGACGACCCCGGGCTGGATTCCGCTTCGTCCACGGTGAAAGCCGATCCGGCGATCCACAGCGCAAAGTTGTTGTATTTCCTCAGCGACCAGCACGGATCAGCTCCAGGCATGAAGAAGCAGATATCGTCCTCTTTTGGAAGGCCAAACAAAGTAGTTTCGCTTTCACAACGAAGCACACAGCGCCTTCACGACATGGAGGCGGCACCAACAATACTACAGCCAGAATAAAAGTTATGCCTTCTTTCTTTGTGTGAACATTTGGGCGGCGTTATGCAAATCTTTCCAGATAGTGACGTAGATATGTGGGGGCGTGTTAGAACGAGGCGTTTTAGGTAGGCGTGGCTGACTCTTAACTTTTATAAAGAATATCTCTTTGGATTTGAGACTTTAGTCTTTGCAACTTTACAGATCTTGAAATCGCATCATATGACCCCTTTAATGGTTGTTTTTGAAGATCTGCACGAGTGTGTGTGCACGTATGCACACATGCAGGAATGCATCTGTGTGTGTGTTCTGTCAGAGGGCCAGCTGATTCAGCATATTTATTGTCAGCTGGTGGGTCAGTCAGCCTGCTCTTTATTGTTTTCTCCAGTTCTGTTCACCTCCAGTGTGCGTCACATGTTTGGTGTCCCCAGAGGACCAGATCTGGCCTACAAAACCTTTGTTTATGCTGCATGTCTGAGTGTATGTTTGTGTAACCTTATGAGAGGAAATCAGTGTGTGGTAGATACAACAGACATCCTTAATTCAGTGTTGCTTGTCGTGTCTCACTAGAATATCTGTGAGGAAGCGGACAGTACAGTGCAACAAAGTAGACCGGACCCCTTGACCTTGTGGCAGATATTGACGTCCGAGGGATGTCATGTGCAAACATCAGCTGAATATGAGTCAGAAGCTGTAAAAAGTAAACAATCAGAATATTACAGATTCAGTTTTATGTATATTGATTTGAAAGTGTTCATGTCCTGTGTTTTCAAGACTTTTTACTGCTCACAATTTGCATTCATAGCTGAGGAGACTTAATGGAGTTCTCTATTGTGTTCAATTCAAATATCGACCTTGTCTCAGATTTGCCTCCTAAAATGTATTTGGGGATATAAAACAGACACAAATAACAAGATAATTGTTCAGATAGAGTAACACATAAAACTATAACGATAACTGATTTTTAAAAAATGAATTAAAATTAGATAACAGAAAATTGGTTGTAAATTAATACAATATAATGTATACGTGTATAGAGTTATAAAATTAATTTCATTTCTGTTTGCTCTTCATTTAATCTCATTGCTGTCTAAAAGAAACATTTGAGATATTAAAGAGATCTCATTTGTCTTTCTTTCCTCTGGGACCTGTTTCTGTTGCAGCTTTTTTTTCTTCTCCTTAAACAGCCAGAAAGAGAAGGGTTCATTCCTCATTTTCTGCTATATTTACAGCAATGTGTTTGGGTTTCCATGCACATATGTGTTTTATGTATTAGTTCTGTTAAGACTCCAGTGTCATGCTGCAACCACGCCTGCATCTTCTAATGTGTGTTCACCCCTTCATCCTGATTGATTGTCATTGATTCAGCTGGCATGGTATTAAAAAAAACCCTATTACATCATTCAGCTCTGCAGCAGCTTTGCTCTGCACCAGCCTCCCCATTCATACCAATCAGCTCCATTAGCTAAAGTGCTCGGAGAGTGCACACACTCTGTGCGTGACTATTTCAAGACAGAGTGACAGATACAGCATGGACACACAGCAAATTTTAGATTGAATGCAGTCTTTGGAAAAACTGTGATCAATCAGCTGTAAATATCATGGTCTTCATGTTATACTTAGGTCAGTCAGCTATCAGGATCAAGCCCTCTGGAATGGATGTTCTGGAATGATGCAGATATTTCTGTGTGAGGTCATTTCTGGAAGACAATAATTTGCATTATACAAAATAATTAACAAGTGGATGATAAATGCTTCTCAGTGGTTACAATGATACCTGTTTTACATGTAGCAAGTAAAGGAATGTTGCAGATTAGGAGAACGTTTTATAACTTCAAACCTACTGGGAGTATTCTGTTTACATAAATAGAACTTTTCTGGCTAATGAACAGAGAAAGTCAGGTTGTCCATTCTGGGAATGTTCTGAGAACCAAAAAACAACGTTACCAGAACCAAAAATTGTTAGCTGGGGACTGAGCTGTTCCAGAGTATTGTGTAATATGATAAATGGGACTGGAATACTACAATCCATTATGTTTAATACTGTAACTGTTCATTTACAGTAATGTGTGTGTGGCATTAGTACAAACTAATGATTTACTGAAGCAATATCACTTGTGTTTTATAGCATATGTATAAACACAGCTGTGATTCTGTCGTGGGCAAGCTATTGTATACATTTATAAAGTTCAATATGCAAGAACTTAATATTGTGTAACTTACATTTTAGACATAACATTGCCAGCTGCTGTGTCTGTGTTCAGCTAACTTCGCTAAATTTAATTGAATTCTTAAACGAATCAACGAATGAATGAATGATTCAGTGATTCTCTCGTAAAGACAGTCACTTTTCGCCACCTAGCGTTATAAAAGAACCTGCAGAAAGAGTGATTAAAAATCATCAGCACTTAAGCACAGACCAAAAGTCTATCTGGAACACAGACAAGCAGAGTAATACAAACAGTGTTATTATACATGTGACAAGTCCAAATATGACAAGTCCTAAAAACCATTTGAGGACACAAGCACAAACTAATGATTTACTGAAGCAATATCACTTGTGCTTTATGGCATATGTATATAAACACAGCTGTGGTTCTGTCGTGGGCAAGCTATTGTATACATTTATAAAGTTCAATATGCAAGAACTTAATATTGTGTAACTTACATTTTAAACATAACATTGCCAGCTGCTGTGTCTGTTTTGCTCTCCGCAAATACAATCCACCAATACACCCTCTCTATGTAATTTTCCATTAAGCCTATAGAATCTACAGGTTTAGTAAATTCAGCAGGAAAGCACTTTTATGGTAAGCTGTGATCAGACTTTTAAGAGTACCTTTTAATCATATTCTGGCAGAATTTTGGCATATGATCAGCATCAGGGTCATAATATGATGATGCCAGAGCGGGCTGCAGCAGGGTCATCCAGAAATGTGGGTGCCGCCCATCCTGCAGCGTGACTCAGAGTTGGTTTATTAGATTAAAAGAGGCTGAGCTCCTCATCAGTTGCCCATCGTCTGCCCAGTGCTCATGGTAACAACAGGACAGAGAGAGAGAGAATTTTCACATGAAAATAATTCATTGATTTATTGATTAATTGATTTTGGACTGTGCATGGCATTTAGGCCTGTTTTGTTTCTGTTCATCTCTTTACACAAAACATCACATACTATTGCACCCATAAACCTTAACAAATAAATGTAGCATACCTTCTCCATATTGGTTTAACATGTAGCAAATAAATGCATTTTAAATATACAACATAGGTCCGAATTACACTTGGGCTTACGAAAATAGCATGCATTTTTAGGTTTCACACAAGAATTTTCTTCATGCATCTGACGCTTTCTTAAATAAATAGCACTGAACTAATCAAATATTAATTACAGTAGAGCTGCAGATGTAAAACATTTAACAACATGTAAACACATGCTTATTTTAATTTCTCTCTGTATAGCCAATAAAAATATAGTCTGACTGGTTTCATGTTGGAAAGATTTTTATGCTTTTAAAATATTAAAGTAACATCAAAGCTTTCAAATATTGCATTTTAGAAGAAAAAATATCTTTACACATAAAATCAATGCGGTAATGCAATTAACTGTAATTTAAACAATAAAATAGTCTACTTTCATTCACATGCTGTAAACACATACGGCAATGAAGACTGCAATACCCACGGAATTTCCAACACACACTGACACACTTTCCTCATCAGGTAGCACAGCTCAATTAGGGATTGTTTTATATATATATATATATATATATATATATATATTTTATATATATATATATATATATATATATATATATATACAATATAA